>NC_053166.1:159563072-159818072 GCF_016835505.1 Polypterus senegalus | reverse complement strand
AGCCCCACATAAGGACACTGCCACCACCATGTTTCACTGTAGACACCATGCATTTTTCTTTGAAATCCTCACCTTTACGACGCCATGCAGTTTTGAAACCATTAGTTCCAAAAACAGTGATCTTTGTCTCATCACTCCAGAGTATAGTGTCCCAGTAGTCTTCATCTTTTTCAGCATGGGCCCTAGCAAATTCTAGTCGTGCTTTTTTTGTGCATGGGCTTTAGGAGCGGCTTCCTTCGTGGACGATACCCATGCATGCCATTCCTCTGCAGTGTGCGCCGTATGGTGTCACGGGAGACGGTCACTCCAGTTTGGCTTTCTACTGCTTTAGCTAACTGCAGTGAACTTGCATGGTCGATTTTTTTCAACCCTTCTCATCAGAAGACGCTCCAGTCGAGATGTTAACTTCCGTGAATGGCCTGGACGTCTCTGTAAGATGGCTGCACTTCCATCTTTCTTAAATTTTTGGATCACTTTTTTGCTACAGTATTTTGACTGATATGTAAAGCTTTGCTGATCTTGTAGCCCTCACCTTTTTTGTGTAATGATTTCCTTTCTCAGATTTTTGACATTTCTCTTCCATGTGGAGCCATTGCTGACAGCATGAAATGGGAAGAGCTTTTCTTTAAGTAATGCCCTTTTATAGTCACCTGTCTGCTGGACACCTCTTAAATGAATCATTACACTCACACGTGGTTGAATGCCTGTTAATTAGAATTTAGTAGTCTTAAGTGTGGCTTCTCTCCTAAGACTATAATTGGGGTGTACACATTGTTGCAACATGGGCTTGAATGAATTTGTTAGGAAAATCACTTTTTTGTGTGTGCAAATTAATAAATCTTGTTTGCAATCAATGGCCCACATTTGTCTCATAGAAAATGTTGATACTGAAAGGAAACTAAAAGTTTTCTGACAAATGTAGTGGGGTTTACTCATTTATGCTGAGCACTGTATATGTACACACATTTTGTGAAATAACAATGTGGCATGCTTTTTCCCCTACCCGTTGACCTTGTTTATGCTAATTATCCAGTGTTCCTTAATAAGTTATTGGTCCCCACTTCCAATATTTTTTTCCCTGTTTAAAGAAACCTGGAGACACCTACACCTTAGGAGTAATGAAATGCATGTTAATTCAGCCAATTCTTGATTATTTCTCACAATACCAATATTTGCATGCAGTACACTCAGTAGTTGCCTTGATTTGGTCAGGTGTTTGTTATATGTAAGGTAAACTTCCAGGTGAAAGCTTCCTTTGCTTACAATCTTTAATCAATGGTGATTTAATAGGGGGAAAAAACCTTTGGGGGTAACATCTTTAAGAAGATTTATAAAAGTTTGTGAATGCCAGCATTGGAGCTCAGTAAACAGATTTGAGTTTAAGTTTTCAGTGTTAACTGTCTTGAGCACAGATACTGTAAGCATTGGTTCATTGATATCAAGCTGATGACATGATTAAAGTCCAGATTTGGCACTGTGACCATGCTTTTGGATATCTCTTGTGGTTCTTATGTGAAGGTGAGGCTACTGTCAAGATAGAAAAAATAGTGATAGAAAAACTTTTTTCCACTTTGCTTAGTTAATTTTTAACATCGCAGAGGATGTCAGAACCTATCCTGTTCACACTAGGCACAAGCTGGGCAACAACCCTGGGACAGGATGTGAGTACAAAGCTGTCAACCAGGGCCTAATTCAGAGTTGCCAATTAGCCTAATATCTGTTTTGTTTGGGTGTGGGAGGAAAACCAGAGAAAACATCGGAAAGCCTGTCACAGAAAAAGATTCCACAGAGACTTTATCTGTGTGTGGAGTTTGAACCCAGGACTCTGGAGCTGTGAGGCATCACCTGGAATGTGTAGTTTTACATATTGCTGACAAACCTGCTTACCCTCAGCTGAAATATGTTGTGGTGATGGATGTCTGTGTCAGTAGAATAGTTAATCACTACAATAAAATAAAAGAGAAATGGTACATTGATTTTTGAAAGTATTATTTAATCTTGAATTATACATCTAGAGGTATTCCTTTTTTTCCAGACAGTATTGAACAAAAGGAGTAAAATATGAACCATGTGTTTTAATTTATTTTTTTTAATCATTTAGTGGTTTATATCCTACATTTTCACGTTGATGTGTTAAAGGAATACCCTGCTCAAAACTGATCAATTTCTTTTTTTTTTTTTTTGGTATTTACCCAATATGTTTTATATTGAAGGACGGAGAAAAATTTGTTTTCATGCGGAGCCAATGGTGAATAAACGGCAAACAATTTAACAAATTATCCATGGAAACAAAAATCTCAAGGAAACAAAAGTCATGGGACTCATTCATTGGTCAAGAATCAGAAAAGGCAATCGCTTGTGATTTTATTTATTTATTTTTTTGGGCGTTTTCCACATTGTTTGCTGTTCTTCAGCTTTGGTCATCATTCACTTGCATTACATGAAACTTTATCTCCTTTCAGTATGAAAACATGAGATTTGTTTTTTTTTCTCCCATTCATCACTAGAATATACACTAAGTAACATTCAAAAAACAAAATTATAATTTTTGGGTGGAATAATCCATTAAACCTAACTTCATGTCCCTTTTGTTCTTGCTTTTCCCCAAGTACTTCTCATATTTATTCACCTCCCCATCTTGTCACTAGAGACCTCTAAACTTAGTAATTAAGTGTGCCTTTAGTAAAATTACAATCATAAATTAAACATGCAGCTAAAGGAGAGACTAGCAAAAGGTTTTTAATGTGAAGTCAGTGATTTGTATTCAGCATTACTCCTGCACTTTAACAAGCCGTATTTTGTGGAACCTAAAATGGGCGATTCATGCTTACAGTCTCAAACCAGCTTAATCCAGTCAGAGTTGTGAGGGCTGCTGCTCTTCTAGGCAAGAAATACAGCAGTCCACTGAAGGGCAGACCTGCTGGGTTTGAGTTTTAATATGCTTTATGATTATTAAGAATTCAAGTTATCCCTTCTCCTTAGTTTTGATCCGTAAGGAAGTCTTTCTGTAAATCATGAGTGTCGAACTCACAGTGACTGCAGGTTTTCATTCTAACCCTCTTCTTAATTTGTGACCAGTTTTTGCTGCTAATTTCTTCTTTTGCCTTAATTTTAATTAACTTGACTCAGGTCCCTTTGCTGTTTCTTTTTCCTTAATTAGCAGCCAAACAATAATGAGACACAAAACTAGCCACCACATGACCAGCTCCCCTATGCCCATCTCACAATATCTGAAATTAAAGAGAGGTGATGATCTCGGGAAGGTTGATCTCTCAGGTCACCAAAACATTTTGACGATGCTTTTAGAAAAAACAGAAAATCAATAGTTTTGGAAATGTCTGCTGTGGCAGAATGTGAGAAGCAAGAAGCCATTGAATTAAATAATGGGTTTAATGAACAGCAAGAATCGGCTATTCATTAAGCAAATGATTGGAGTGAAATTGGTTGTAGTTTGAAGCCCCAATTTAGCTGGTGGTCATACGGCTCGTTTCACGTCTCATTTCTGTTCGGTTGTCATTTAATGAAGAAAAGAATCAATTCAGAGGACTGAATCCTTAAAAACAAGCTATTAAAAGGAAGGGAAAAGGAGTTAATTAGCAGTGAAAACTGGTCACTGATTAAGAAAAGCAGTGTTTCCCAACCTCGGTCCTGGGGGCACACTGTAGCTGCAGTTTTTTGTTCCAGCCAGCTTCTGTTTTAAATTTGACTCCTGGGCTAATTAAGTGATGTGTTATTTCCCAAGTTCTGTGTATTTGGAACAATATAGAAATTAGAAAACTAAGTTTGGTAAAAAAAAAATCTATACAGGTAAAATTACGTTACAATGAAATTTTCATTACAACAAAGTATTTTTATGGTCCAGACAGTTTCCCCATGTGACATGAGTCTATAGAAATCTCATTACTACGAAATACATTCAGCAGATACTTTGATTACAACGAAGTGCCCAAAAGACTTTGAAATGCCTGAATGAATCAGCCACAGAGCAGTTAGTCCTGTGGTCGCAGCTCAGTTGTACACGATGATCCCCCAAACAGATACACTGTAAATTTTTCTTTTCTTTCTTCGAACTTTCCTTGTACTGTTTTTCTGCTGTTTTTGTTTCCTGTGGTTTTCAGTGATACCTTTTGCTTATTGCTCGTCAACATTTGAAAAACATCCATTGGAATTTAACTCATTGTCACCCTCCTATAGAAACGGCAGACACGATAAAATAACAGTTCATATTAGAAAAGAAAGTTGCATTTTTGCAGCTCTCGATTGCGGCAAAAAGAAAAAAGACGTTACCAGTGAATTCAGAATTTCGCCATCAACACTGTCAACTTTCTTGAAAGGCCAAGCAAAATAAGAAGAAAAATCTTGGGTTGCAAACGTATGCGAACTGCTGCATTTGAAGACGTCAAAAAAGCCATTTTTATGTGGTTCAGTGATGCTCGTTCAAGAAAATGTGAGGTTTCTAAATTCTCTTGGGACCTCCCCCAACTGGACAACACGCAAAGAGCATCCCAATGTGCGATCACTGTGTCTGTAGAAGATTGTTTATCTGTTGCCAGAGCAACAGCAGGCTCACAGTTCTGCTGCATCTCTTCACTGAAGCACACAGAAAAGATCTAAATGGTGATGCATGAACATTGTAGATCCAGGGAACAGGATTACTTGGCCGCTAACCTGGTCACAACCCTGCCTGACTGCTGTGTCTGTGTAGGAGAGTGGCAGGTCACGCTACAATAAATAACCAGGCTGTTCCTGTTTCAAGCTGGGTAAAGCTGGTTTTGCTAAATTACTGGGACTAAGCCTTCTGTTTTGGGGTGCAAGACAGGGACTTATAGCATGACCCCGATCTTTTAGGATTTGTTTCTGTGGCGCTTCACTGCGGACAACGGACAAACGATCGTACACAGACGCGGGGGGCGCACTTTAGCGTGTTATTCCCATTTTATCCCAAAAGAGTTCTGAAACCTTACAATATGAAGAAGAAGAAAAGTATGATTCGGCTTCTGATTTATAACTGTGCTACCCACAACATTCTTCCACATTTAGATAATGTTCATGTTGAATTCCTCCCACCCAATTGCACAGCAGTGCTTCAGCCATTGGATTTGGGCATCATTCGCACCCTGAAAGTGTATTATTGCAAGGAAATGCTGAAAAAAATTCTCATCAGCATAACTTGTGGACAGGAGGAGATTTAAATTAACGCAAAAGAAAGAAGCTATTGAAATGATTGCAAACACCTGGACACAAGTTAAAGAAAGTACTATAGTGACAAATACAGAATCTCATTACAACTAAATATTTTTTAGGTCCCTGCGTGTGTATATATGTGTGTGTGTGTGTGTATATATATACATACACATATACACACACACACACACACACAGTGGGTAAGGAAAGTATTCAGACCCCCTTCAATTTTTCACTCTTGTTATATTGCAGCCATTTGCTAAAATCATTTAAATTAATTTTTTTCCTCATTAATGTACACACAGCACCCCATATTGACAGACAAAAAAAGAATTTTTGAAATTGTTGCAGATTAAAAAAGAAAAACTGAAATATCACATGGTCCTAAGTATTCAGACCCTTTGCTCAGTATTTAGTAGAAGCACCCTTTTGAGCTAATACAGCCATGAGTCTTCTTGGGAAAGATGCAACAAGTTTTTCACACCTGGATTTGGGGATCCTCTGCCATTCCTCCTTGCAGATCCTCTCCAGTTCTGTCAGGTTGGATGGTAAACGTTGGTGGACAGCCATTTTAGGTCTCTCAGAGATGCTCAATTGGGTTTAAGTCAGGGCTCTGGCTGGGCCATTCAAGAACAGTCACAGAGTTGTTGTGAAGCCACTCCTTCGTTATTTTAGCTGTGTGCTTAGGGTCATTGTCTTGTTGGAAGGTAAACCTTCGCCCAGTCTGAGGTCCTTAGCACTCTGGAGAAGGTTTTGTCCAGGATATCCCTGTACTTGGCCATTCATCTTTCCCTCGATTGCAACCAGTCGTCCTGTCCCTGCAGCTGAAAAACACCCCCACAGCATGATGCTGCCACCGCCATGCTTCACTGTGGGGACTGTATTGGACAAGTGATGAGCAGTGCCTGGTTGTCTCCACACATACCGCTTAGAATTAAGGCCAAAAGTTCTATCTTGGTCTCATCAGACCAGAGAATCTTATTTCTCACCATCTCAGAGTCCTTCAGGTGTCTTTTAGCAAACTCCATGCGGGCTGTCATGTGTCTTGCACTGAGGAGAGGCTTCCGACAGGCCACTCTGCCATAAAGCCCTGACTGGTGGAGGGCTGCAGTGATGGTTGACTTTCTACAACTTTCTCCCATCTCCTGACTGCATCTCTGGAGCTCAGCCAAAGTGATCTTTGGGTTCTTCTTTACCTCTCTCACCAAGGCTCTTCTCCCCCTGTAGCTCAGCTCTAGGAAGGGTTCTGGTCGTCCCAAACGTCTTCCATTTAAGGATTATGGAGGCCACTGTGCTCTTGGGAACCTTAAGTGCAGCAGAAATTTTTTGTAACCTTGGCCAGATCTGTGCCTTGCCACAATTCTGTCTCTGAGCTCTTCAGGCAGTTCCTTTGACCTCATGATTCTCATTTGCTCTGACATGCATTGTGAGCTGTAAGGTCTTATATAGACAGGTGTGTGGCTTTCCTAATCAAGTCCAATCAGTATAATCAAACACAGCTGGACTCAAATGAAGGTGATCTCAAGGATGATCAGAAGAAATGGAAAGCATGAGTTAAATATATGAGTGTCAGAGCAAAGGGTCGGAATACTTAGGACCAGGTGACCAGGTTTTTCTTTTTTAATAAATCTGAAACAATTTCAAAAATTCTTTTTTTTTGTCTGTCAATATGGGGTTCTGTGTGTACATTAATGAGGAAAAAAATAATTTAAATGATTTTAGCAAATGGCTGCAATATAACAGAGTGAAAAATTTAAGGGGGGTCTGAATACTTTCCGTACCCACTGTGTGTGTATATGTATGTATGTGTGTGTGTATATATATATATATATATATATATATATATATATATATATATATATATATATATATATATATATATATATATATATATATATATATATATATATATATATATATATATATATATATATATATATATATATATATATATATATATATATATATATAATATATAAAATGTACCAAGCAGTTATATGGAAATAATTAATTTTTTTTTCTTTTTAATACAATATTTTCATCTTGATTTTCATTCTACTTTTCTAGGTGTTCTGATTGTTTAATTAATCCATTATTTACTAATTAGTGGGTCTGATGCTAAAGTAGTTACAGCCTTTGATTATTTCTTGTTTGCCAGTGTGTCTGCTCTGCTCATTTTTAATTGTCATTAATAAGATACAACGAAGAGGAAAAACTGCACAAAGGAAGGGCAAAATATAATGAAATCAACAAAAGAGAGTGAAGCATTTAAATCTTTAGCAAAAGCAAAAATATTTCTAAATGTCTTATAAATGTAAAAATCATGTTGCTGTACTTTTCTGAATGTAGAATTAAAGAAAAATAATACCAGCTAAATAAATGAGATCAGTGCTATCAGGTGTTGTCACTGATTAGGAATCTGGTTGGAACAAAAACCTGCAGCCGCTGTGGGCCCCCCAGGACCAAGGTTGGGAAACACTGGGAAAAGGGTTAGTATGAGAAAACCTGATGCCACTGCAGACCACCAGGCCTGGAGTTCAACACCCCTGCTGTAAATTAAGCACTTTGTCAGTCTTCGTTTAGGTACCTTATTGTTGAAAAGTAATTGTTGATACAAAAGAAACTTCAGTCAAATGCCCCTTTAGGTTTATTGTCTTGTCCTTTTCTGCTGTAAAATATTTTTTTTTCTTTTTTTCTTTTCTCCCTCTCCTCACATCACTAAACTCTTAACAGGCATGCTGGTCCTTACAGATGATGAGAAAATTCTAGGAGTGGCAGCAACCACCATTGGCTCAGATGCTCCACCTCTGGACACTGTTTTTACTGGCAGCATCAGTGACCCTCGAGTTTCCCAACCACCTAACCACGAGTCACCTGAGACTCTCAAAACCATTGTGACTGAAAGCCCTGCCAAGAGGTCATCTCGAAGCAAAGTGAAGCTGGCGGCCAATTTCTCTTTCACACCTGTCACCCGACTTTAGCTTTCTCATCTGTGCTCTTTGTCTGTCTTTTTGCCTCGTGCTTGCTTGCACATTTAGACATCAGTTTTTTTTTTCCCATTTTTCTAATGGCTCCAGGCTAGTTAAGAAGACTGCTGGGTTTTGTGGATGTGAAGTCTTATGGGAGTTTTATGCTACTGGTATGCTCTTGCAGATTTCTGTGTGTGTGTGTGTGCGTGCATGGGAGTTTATATATATATATATATATATATATATATATATATATATATATATATATATATATATATATATATATATATATATATATATATATATACCATACCATACCCCATCTGAAGTTGACAAACTGTTACTTCCTTTTTAGATGGACTTTTTTTGTTGGACATCTAGAAACAACTGTTTGTTTGGTCTTTTTTTTTTTTTTTTGTGCTGTGACAGAAACAGGTACTCAGTCTGACATTAACCATTTGATTGGTGGAACCATTGGGGGTGGGGGTTGTGCTTTATTTTTTTTAATTTAATTATATATTTATATATATTTTTATAATTAGCCCTTCCTTTTGTTGAATGTAAACCCAGTAATAATTCTTATGTGCTTAGGGTAAATGAATTAATCCCGACTCATTCGTAACTGTATTTTAACTGACTACAGGCATAAGCATCCAAACTCTTAAAACTATGGCCAACCATTCCTCTCACATGTTTAGAAAACACAAAAGGCACATATTCGTTTTCATTTCTTTGTGTTTTGCTTGCCTCCTCTTTTCATTACTAATGGAAATAATTGAGCTTGTGACATTTTTTTTCATAACCGTGAGCTGAGCAGGACCATCCACAGATGGATATGCCCCCATACTGGGGTTTGCTTCCCCCATATCTTCTTGTGTCCGTGCTGTCCAGTGTGACAGACAGACGCGGTGTAGCGTGTAGGATCAAGTAAAGTCTCTGCCCAACTTGAACCAATTGATCTTCATACAACACACAAAAGGGAAGTCCCTGTGTGTTTTATTTCTTCCCATCTTTTTTTTTTGCTTCCCCCAGCATTCCTTTCCCCTGTTAGAAGCAGCACTTTTTATGTGCAAGTTTAACGTTCGCCCACAGGCACTTAGCTTTTACACATTCTACAGTGGTGACGCTAGCACTTTACTGTGATTTTTATTTTCCTTTGTCTAATATCTGAAAGTAGAGCTTTTATTTAGTTGAACTCTACCTTGGTGCAGACTTGAGAGCGTAATGTGAAGTTAAGGAGAGGTGCGGGGTCATTTATATTTTGATAACAGCTGCATGGTCAGTTTAGCCAGTGTGACACCCATGCGTTTTTAGTTTTGTATTTTATATCTTGTGGTTTGCTTTGAAATGGAGGATCAGCGAGAAATATGCATTTAATGCATAAATTAGAAATGAATGCAAGTTGCTCCCGCAAAAAAAAAAAAAAAGTTGAAAATGCCAAGGTAGTGGTCAGACTTGTTAGAAGAAAAGTCTGCAAACTTCTTCTACATTATGAATAGCTTCAGAAGTCAGCCGAGCCACCAGAACTGTGTGCATATGCACAGAAATATCAAGGTTATTTTCTTTAACCTTGCTGGGGCTTCTGTTTCGTGTTTTGTTGTTTGGAAGAAACCATGTGTTTAGTTTAAAAGGAGAATCTAAAGTGCCGCTTTTTATTTTATAGAGAACGTGAACTTCTGTTTTTATTGTAGTGGTTTAACTTTAATTTAAAGGGTCTGTGAAACACCACTGTGGTGCCCATTGGCACTGTGCTGAATTTTTCGGGTAACCTGAAGGAGGTTTAGCAGGTGGCCTATATGAAGGCCGCCTGTCCAGAGCCCTGGCTGTTACAATGGATTGTATGAGCCACGGCAAGAGTGAAGAAGAGAAAAGGGAGCGATGGCTTCCTTCTTTTTCTGATGGTTTTAAAACGTGAGGGTGATGTCAGTGTTGTCTTTGATGATGGTCCTTTAACTTGAAAAGAAGAAAATGTTTTCCCCAGGAGAGAGGTAGAGAGTATCCTGGTAGTTTTTGTCTTTTTGGATTTTAAACAGCAGATAAAGGAATTACCTCGGACCTTAAAGGAAAGTGGCATTGTTTTTATTCTGTGTTAATCAACAAAAGGTGGACAGGACCCACAGGCCTTGGGTCCTTGTGCACTGGGCTACCATGCAGATAAAGTCTGATAGGCAGGGCCTACTGGATGTGGCTCAGTGATTTGAATATTCCTCCTCAGAG
This sequence comes from Polypterus senegalus, assembly GCF_016835505.1. NCBI lineage: Eukaryota > Metazoa > Chordata > Cladistia > Polypteriformes > Polypteridae > Polypterus > Polypterus senegalus. The sequence continues at coordinate 159,807,702 of NC_053166.1, read as the reverse complement.
GGTCAGCCCTGGCGTTATAAACCCTCCATTTGAATTGTATGAGAGAGTGGGGGGCTTGCAGCTTCCCATAAAAGGACGTGTCTCCCCTATATCTGTAGACCTAAGTAGGCCACATTTAGGTAGCCTTTCATCTTTTCTTTATTTTGTTGCTGTTCAGAGTAGTGGCGCCCTTTTTCCCCTGCAAACAGACTACTACATACGTTAAAATTAATTCAGACTTGTGCCATTTATATCATGTACATGCATTAAGTGATGTAATGAAGGGGGGGGGGCGGTAAGTCAGGAAGTAATGGGGAAAGCGAGTCCAAATTTACTTGTGAAAGCAAAGACTTTAACAATAAATAAAAATAAAGCTAATTGAAACGTTTAGTTGAATTAACCTATTTTAGAAATTAAAATTTTAACCTTTTTTTTTTGGAGGCTTTTTACTTTGGCTGTTGGCTTGCTGTGTGCTTACAAGCAAAACATACAAACCAACCTGACCGCTGCCTACCTCTCGTAACGTAGAGTATGCGGTGACCTGTTCTATCACGCAGTTGCAGCTTTTCCATATTTAATCGTTTTAGCAAATTGCATTGAAATGAAAACTCAATGTTCAACTCAAAGGAAGTGTGCTGATTATGCTTTGAAATACATGCATGCCTGCATATAAATATTTCTGTTTTGTGTGTGTACCATGACCCACAGCCCCTTAAACACCCCCACCCTCTCATGATTTATGTTCCTGTTTTGTGGTTTATAAAATGTAAAGAAAAGTCAACTTTTGAGAGTGGACACTCACTAAAAAACAAGCAAGAAAGAGTAGAGGGCCTGCTGTTTTTACTTTTCTCAATTCCATGCTGTCAGCACTTGCTCTTGTGTACCTTTCTCTTTTCATATTCTCTATTTTCCTTCTCGCAATCAGACATCATATTGTGGAATCAGCAGTGTCGAAATGTGTTTCTTCCTTCTGTGCATTTCATTTTTTTTTTTTTTTTCCAGTTGCAGGCCGAGATTAGTTTTGACAGGTCTCCCTTCAATGTCTGCTACCTTTTACAACGCAAATAAGCGTCCCTTTGGGTTTTTTTTGTTGTTGTTTTTACCCCTCTCTTTTCATTTATTCACCCAAGCCACTTAGTTTTATGTCTTGCTGTTAGCATAAAAGCTAATGGTGGCACCCTTTTTATGTGAAGGGACCAAATGATTGTGTAATAAATCTCAAAGCAAGCATAAGTGATTCTGTTTTGTGTGGTTTCTGTCGGTATATAAAGAGGCTCAGTGAAAACAGTACTTGTGCTCTCAGATGCATGTGCAAATTACGGATCCTAATCAAATGCTTTTGTTAGCGTTGATCCAGAGGTGGTCATGGTAGGCTCGTGTTCTGTTGCACATTTACTGCAGTTTTTTTGGTGTTCTGGAAAACTGAAAAATAAAAGATTGTCCTATCACACTAAAAAAATATATGTTGTGGGTTGAGATGAACTATATGAGCTCTTAATGAGGACTTCTGCTGTAGTTAAATGAAAAAAGAAAAGAAATGCATTGTTGATGACTTGGGTTAATTACCTTTCTGACCATCTATATTCCCTGCTGCAGTAAATGGACGTATATCCATGTACAGTATGTATGTGAATGTGTGTGTGTGTGAGAGAGTAAGTTAATTTGCCTTCAAATGGTAGGTGGTGTTGTAAATTGTGTTCTGAGATTTTTCAGGTAAAAAGGTAAGGCTGTGTTATAGCATGGGAAAGGCGCTATATAAATAAAATGTATTATTATAATACACACTAATCATGTTGTGTCAATATTTACAACCACATTGTAGCAGTCCGGTGCTGCTAAGATTCACACCGTCTATAGGACAGTGATGTATTTATTTTTTTAAGTGGAGATTCCAGGGACACTCCCAGCCTTGACCCGACCAGCAGAGACACAAAACCAACGAATGAATAAATCTCTCTGTCATTAAAAGAAAACCGGACGGGGCAATACGAGAGTTTTTTCCTGTGACGAGACGTGATCTTTTAAAGAGAGACAGCGCGACACTTTCACTTCACGTCATACTTACAACCTTGGAAGCAAGTCCTGTGGTACACATGCAGAGAAGTTTAGAGATAATGGTAGTAGGAAAATTTGAAAGTTTCAAAAAATGAGAATAAAGATCTCATTGGTGAAAATATTATATAATAAAATAATACCGGAACAGCGAAAAGAGATTGAATATTCAGGTGCTGTACCGGCTTTTAAACGTTTGAAGGCGCCGCACGAAGTGCAGATCATGCAGCATGGCAGCAACAGCAAGCCAGCAGCTGATCGAGCAAAAGTCAAGTTGTGGAGAATGCACTGGCACAGTGCGTTGCTGCACCCACTACACGATGAAACAACTCAGGATCCCGGTTGGCAACCCCCCAGGCAGACACGTGCTCCAATCCCACCCTCCGGAAATGACCCTCTATCTGCTGCAGCCAGGTGTTGCATGGCTGGCTCCCTGGCCTGGTTCAGCCACTCCAGGTCCCCAACAATGAGGATCTTACGAGCTGGATCACCCTCGGGGGGGGGAAATGCATCACATGGCTGTAGTGTCGTAAATGCAGGTAATGTGCCTCATTTGGGACTCCATGAGCAACTGCTCATTTGACACAAAGTCAAACCAACGGTACCCAAGAATTTTCCAGAGCGACACAGTACCAAAGGAGTCCAGTCTTCATCTCCGGTCACTGGATAGCGCCCATCTTATTACTCAGTTATTGTCTGCTTTTTTATTTTTTTCATTTTTATTACTACTTAATTTATTGTTTTTTTTTTTTTTTGTATCAGTATACTGCTGCTGGATTATGTGAATTTCCCCTTGGGATTAATAAAGTATCTATCTATCTATCTATGTCTTGTAACCATATAGCAAGATAGGAAGCACCAGGACTCTAAGGACTTGGAACTTCGTCCTTTTGCTGAGATATCAGGACCACCACACACCCCTTTTCAGCGACCTCATGACCCCTCATGCTCTCCCAGTCCGTCTACCGACTTCATAGGAAGAGTCACCAGGGACATGAATGTCACTACCAACGTAAGTAAACATCTCGACAAGGTCGACACTTCCTCCGCAAAACAGACTGCTGGTGGCTGTGCCCAAGAGGTCATTAAAGGCCTGATCTTGGTTTTTTTTAATCCAGGACACCCGTAAGCCCAGATGCTCGGAGTCCTTGCTCAGTCTCGAGCGCCCCAATCAGAGCCTCCATTGACTCTGCGAAAATCACAGCATCGTCAGCAAAGTCAAGATCTGTGAATCTTTCTTCACCAACCGATGCCCCACAGCCACTGGACCCCACGACTCTGCCCAACACCCAGTCCATACAAGCATTGAACAGAGTAGGAGCAGAACACACCCCTGCCAAACCCCAGAATTAACTGGGAAAACCGAGGTTCGACCTCAACTCTGCACAGCACTCACAGTACCCGTGTACAGGCCAGCCTTGATATCCAGCAAACTTGATGGGATCAGATCGAGCAAAGAGGAGTTAAAAAATAAACTTTTTTTCCCATTGTATCACCATTTTAAATGTTTGGAGGAGCAAGGGTGTCTCCTTGGGGTGTGTTCAGCCCCCCTCTTCAAAATGTGAGTGGCAGAGATGCGAAGTGGCTGGCCACGTAGCACAGGTGGTTGGGGTTGGCGCACAGGGGGAAAAGCCCCCTAATAAATAAAAACGCCAAGCCAAGGCCAGTCAGCTTTAGCACCAACTGGGCAGGGGCATGTCGAGTGGGTGGGGCTTATAAGCTGCTCAGTCATGAAAGCTACAGGGGGCGGAGCAATAAAGCAGCCAGTGGGCCAATGGGAGGTTTACGTTCAGTTTAGGTGCCAGAGCAGACCAAGGAGGCTTGGGTTGAGGTTTTTTGGGAGGCAAGGGAGAAGCCATGTGCACTGAAATTAAACCACGTAGTGCTGGCGGGGTGGTTGGTGAGCATGCCAAGCAGGGGGCAAGGCCCCCTAGTAATATATTAAATGAAAACTCAATACAGAACAATCAGACAAACCTTCCTTTTCCCCTACGGCGATACAGTTGTAACATAACAATAAACACTCACGACGACGTCCTTATACAGCCTAATGCAGCAAAGGCGAATGAAATGGTTTGGAGTTAAGATGACACTCCCGAGAACAGCTTCCATAGTAAATGAGTGAAACAGTCCTACCGGTAGTCCCGGGTGGCGAGAGGTGAGATTTGCAGGAGCACTCATTTTAAAGACGCTTGAAGCTTAATCCACTGCTATACACACACGAGAGAGACAGTCCGTTCATCCTAACAGGAAACAATCTGGTGTACAATTGACTTTTCAGACGACACGTTGGACAGGATACACAACAACACTGATTTCCAGTTGCTCCACCAGGCCCCTTTTTCAACTTTCCCGCTGGCCTCTTTTGTCCCCAGCAGCCCCTGCTTCCGTTTCAGTCATCCTATGCAGGTAATCCCCCTGGGGCTGCAGGGAAATGGAGTTCTTCCAACAGGAGCACTGCTGCAATGTGGCATGTTGGTTAGCACATGCAAGTAAGAATTTTGCTGCACTGTACACACAACATTAGAAACCTTTTTAGATTGGTTATAACTAGGGGTGTCAAACTGGTTTATTGAGGGTACTGTGGGCAGTCTTACACTGCTTACTCCATCCTTTGGAGTGGCATGGTTTGGGTTTGCTCCTTTACAAAGACGTGGGTTCCTACAGTTTGTGACTTCAGTGTATCTGTGCACAAAGCAGGTACAGGCACTTTGTCCATGGCTGTCAGGATCGATTGTGGCTTCTTTCAATGAAAAACAGAAGAAAGCGTGGCTGGAGTACATTTATCTACAAGGACGGGACTCTCAACAGAGGTCAGGCTCTCAGGTACAGTAGATTCAGACTGCTTCACTTTCTGTACACTTTATTGTGTTGTAGATGTAATTTTAAATTAATAATTTTGCCCATTGATCTATACTCAATAATCTGTAATGACAAAGCAAAAGCATGTTCTCAGAAAGGTTTGCAAATTTATTAAAAAAATCAATAATGGAAATCTTGCATTTAAATATTCAGTACTTTGCAGAAGCCCCTTTGGCAGGAATTGTAGGCTAGAGTCGTCTTGGTAGGTTTCTACACGCTTTGCACTCCTGGATTTGGACAATTTCACCAGTTCTGCCTGGCAGTTCTTCTCTGCATAGGAAGTGTCTGTTAAGTGTCATCTTCATGTCTCTCCACAGGTGTTTAATGAGATTCAATTCTGGGCTTTTGGATGGGCCACTCAAAGAGACTTGGCCCGATGACACTTTGCCTTGGCTATATCGTTCACATCATTATCGTGGCGTGTTGCTCTTCAGGGCAAAACTGGCTGCATTTTGCTGCATGCACCCTTCCCTCAGTTCTGACCAGTCTCCCTGTCCCCTATTACCACCATGCTTCACTGTAGGGATTGTATTGAGCAGTGCTTGGTGTTGCCAGACAGAGTGCCTGGAGTTCAGTTTTTGTCTCATCAGCCCAGAGAATCTTTGTGCTCATACCCTCTTAGATTATGGCATGTGACAGTTTAGCAGACCAACAGATCATAAGTGCCTGATTGATTGGGGTGCTGGAGTTGGTCATCTCTCAGCAGAGGTTGTTTGAAGCTCTGGTAGAGTCAACATTGCATTCTTGTTCACCACCCTGACCAAGGCCCTTCTTACCCATTTACTCAGTTTAGAAGAGTCCAGGTGGCTCCAAACTTCTTCCATTTCTCAATTATTGAAGGCCCTGTGCTCCCGGGAGCACTCAAGTTTTACAAATGGTTTGATCCTCCTGCCCTGATCTGTGCTTCACCACAACATGATCAGGGAGGTCTACAGTGAGTTCCTCAGATTTCATGGCTTGGACTTTCTCCTGACATGCAGTAGTGAATTGTGGAACCCTATATTCATAGACGTGTGCTTTTCTAAACAAAGTCCGATCAATTTGATTGGCCACTGGTAGACTCCAATCAAGTTGAAGACGCATCTCAAGGAGAATCAAAGCAAGTTACAGAAGATACCAGTGCACAATTTGGTGTCCTACAGGAAAGGGGCTGAATACTTCTAGGAAGGAGAAATTTCAGGTTTTTTTTTTTTTTTTTTTTTTAATTGCAAACCTAAGCTATTGCCAAATGTTCCCAAACTATCATACATCTGTCAGCGTTAGAGATTTCAGGGTCAACACAAATATTGAGGTAATAAAGTAACTTACATTGTGATGTAACACTACTGACCACACCTTACTCAATGACTGGGGGTGTGGCCAATACTACTGATCACACCTTAAAAGGTAGTGGTTGCTTGATTAAGGTGTGGTTAGTAGTGTTAGATACTTCCCCCAGTGTTTGGGGGTGTGGCCAGTTCTACTGATCAGAGCTTAAAATAGTGGTTGCTTGATTAAGGTGTGGCTGGTAGTGTTAGATACTCCCCCAGTGTTTGGGGGAGTGGCCAATACTACTGATCACAGCTTAAAATGGTGGTTGCTTGATTAAGGTCTAGCTGGTAGTGTTAGATACTCCCCCAGTGTTTGGGGATGTGGCTAAAATGGCTGGCCAGACTTCATCCAAACAGTTTACACTTCTACCTTCTCAGGCGAGTGTCTAACACTACTGGCCAAGCAGTTTATATTTCTGTCTGTTAGGGGGTGTGGCTAACACTACTGGTCACACCTCAATCAATTAATTTACATTTCTGCCATTGGGTTTGTATCTCTGAACATACTGTTCATTTTAAAACTGCTCTCAAAACTTATCTCTTCAAACTGGCATACCAATTATGAATTTAATGTTGTAACTGCCTGTTATCTTTGATGTTTGCTACTACCTCTTTTCCTTATTGCTATTTGATTTTATCGTCCTCTTTGTTTTTATATCTTATTACTGTTGTTTAATTTCATTGTAAGGTGACCTTGAGTGTTAAGAAAGGTGCCTATTAAATAAAATGTAGTATTATTCATAATGGCCACATACTGTATCCAGCAGGGGGCGTTAGCTCCCCTGTTGGAATGAGTTCTTTTGTTATTGCGGCGTGTTAAATAACCTGAATCTACAGAGATATAATATTAAAAGGTGATACTTGTCCCTTAGTGATACGGCGGTAAGAAATCACATAGGAGAAATAACTTTGTTTTCTTTAATGACAGTTTACCCTGCATAACAGATGAAGGAAGCCCATAGCAAGACCTTCGGGAGTGGGGGCCCGATGTGTAGAGCCTGCCACTTTCATTGCTGCGTTATCTTCTTTCCGTCTGTCGGCTTCAAAGGTGTACCGGGCAATGTTCCAAGGCTTTATATTCTTTCTTCATGTGCAGGACCCCCACTTGGGTGAATCATGCCATTCCAAACAAGGCAAAGAGGATAGAGTTTCATGCTGAGTTTGACACACAGAAATAGTATACAATGGTCATCAGTCTGACTGCCCACTTCACAGTTGTCCATAACTTGTCTTGTCTTGTTCAAAGTGGTGAGCTCCTATGCTAAATCTGTGTCCACTGTGCATGTGAGTAGAACGAAAAGTAGATTTGTAAATTATATCTGTCCAGAGGACCGTGACCTATTAAACTTATTTTACACATCCCAGCATGCCTAGGAGGTTGGCTAACATTACCGTCTGCAAGTTAATCAATTCACATCCTACAATATACAGTACGTAGGGAAGTGTCTGAAAGTATTGGCCCAAGTCTTCCAGAGTTTAGAAGATGGATGATTGTTGCACTGCACCAGACATCTCGATGACAATTAAAAGCATGTCATTGTCACTTGATGCCCATACTCCTGGAGTGTTGTTGCAAGTGTCACCTCTAAATTTCATCCAAAGGTGGGAGTTCAGTACCCAGCAGCAGGGCATCATCATTGGGATGTCACCCGTACTGTCTTGCTGAGGACACAGCAGGGGGACTTGAACTCGGGGCCTTCCAATTGGGTATCAGCCCTTTGGTCAAGTCGTGCCTAGTCTGACATCCTCAAGACATGGAGATACAGCAAGCCGGTCATTTAAGTGTGACATGACCTCTATCTCCATATCCTCAGGTGGTGGAAAAGAAAAATGTCTGTCTCTAGTTTGAGCCAAGGCCATTCTTTCATAGAAATTTCTAGACACACAGAGCCAGACATGGAGCAAAATCCAAGTTTATTTTATAACAAAAACTGACACATCCGACGTTTAGCCATCGGGGTTAAGAGGGTTCAGCAACATCACAGATACTCCAGAATTCTCAAGGTAATAGAACTGCAGTAATGTGCACGTGTTGTTTTTAAACGAGAGCACTCATAAGGGGGGCGCGGAGGGGTTTGTGGCAGGGCTCACTATTGCTGCTACCAATCACGATCTACAGGTAGAGGTGGGAAGCCCCATGCAGTCTCTCACCATTTTCAGACTCGGTGGCCATTCGTCTGCGACTTTGGAACCTCGCTTCTCTAATAGAAGATGCCCACAGCTCATGGGTGTTGCTTCAGTGTGGGTGAGGGGGGGATGTCATGCATGCAAAGTCCCACGTGGGCAAGCAAACACCGCCTAAGAATACAGAGCGATCGAGTAAACTGAAAACTAAGGTACAAGGAGCAGTCCTACTGGCAGGGGAGAAGGGGTGTCAGGTACCTCATTTCCAAATGATTTGATGGTTTTCGTTCCTTTTTGTCCCACATTTTGTTTCACAGTCCCCCAATTGTGGTTTTTTTTTTTATTGCCAACAACTATATAAAAAGTAACCTCAAACTGCTTAATAATTGGTATCACACAAACAAATCCTCATTTTCGAGGGGTGGACCAAAAAGAAACAAGACTGGCCTCCTCCGTGCGGCTGGACGACAAGTGGAGGGAGTTGGAGTAAGGTTAGTGCTTGTTCTCTCATCCCTCGCCAGTCAGTAGCCAGCCAGATGCCTCTGTTAAACGATCTCACGTGTCACGCAGTCATGGTTTTTAGAAGCCGTTCTCGCTTGTAATGAAATTGTGATGTCGAATTTCACGGAAAAAAGAACTTGTTTGAAATTTTGTTTTCTACTTGGCAAAACGCCAACAGAATTGTTCAGAATGGCTCAGATTGCTTTCAAGGAAGAAGCTCTGAGTCGGGTGAGAGTTTTCGAATGGTTTTCTTTCGCGCTTCAAAAATGGAAATTTAAGCATTGGGCGCCCTTCAAGCAGCAGGAATGACGAAAACATTGCAAAAATCTGCGAGGAAATACATGAAAACTGTCGCTACGAAGCTACAGGAGTAACATGGAGCTCAGTTCAGCAAATTTTGACTGAAGACCTGGGCATGAGGCGTGTTTTGGCCAAATCTGTCCCCCGTCTGCTAACAGATGACCAGCAGAACACTCGACTCAGTGTGTGCAAAGACTTGAAAATGGAGCTTGAAAGTCACCCAGACTTCTTGTCCAGGGTCATAACAGGCGACGAGAGTTGGTGTTACAGGTACGACACTGAAACGAAAAAAGCATCGAGCCAGTGGAAGAATCCTGATTCACCAAGGCCCAAAAAAGCCAGACCGGTGAGATCAAACGTGAAAACGATGCTGATTTGTTTTTTTTTGACATTAGTGGCATTGTGCACAAGGAATTCGTTCCAAGGGGTCAGACGGTCAACCAAGAGTTCTATCTGGGGGTGTTAAGACGGCTGAGAGGGAGAGTGTGGAGGACAAGGCCGGAATTGTGGCAGTCGTGTAAATGGCTCCTTCACCATTACAAAGCCCTGGTGGCATACACAGCTTGGCGAATTTGCCAGTTTTTGACCAGTCAGGGCATGACGCTCATGCCCCAGCCCTTACTCATCAGACTTGGCCCCCTGTGACTTTTTCTTGTTCCCTAAAATGAAAAGGGTTCTTGAAAGGGTGCCAATTTACCAGTGTGGAGGACATGATCGCTGCTTCGGTGTTAGAATAGCTAAATAGCATCCCAGTTGAGGACTTCCAAAAATGTTTGGATCAGTGGAAAAGGAGATTGGACAAGTGTGTGTCTTCCAATGGGGAATACTTTGAAGGAGACTAGTAAATTTTTTGAAATATTTTAAATAAAATGATTGCTTTTTCAAAAGTCTCATGTTTTTTTGGGTCCTCCCTTGTATGTGTCTGCCTCTAATGCCAAGTAATACTCGCCACTAGTTGTAGTTTGCCCCCCTAATTTTGTTTTATTTTTGTGCTTAAAAATAATCTCTCAAAAAACCCACTCAGCAAACCACCCACCCCCGGGTCTCAAGTTCTCTGTCCTTTTAGCAGAGATGTGTTGCCTGAATCCCCCTCTTCAAAGCTGAAGACCAGATGCATCCTGGGACCTACCATGATCTGCACACGGCCTGTGAGCCCTTCTGTTGTAAAGAAAAGTGCCCACCCTGACTGCTGCCCACACAGCCATTGAAGGAATGCTGGAGGGTCCGGTAGAATGTCATACCTGTGGAAGTGGAGGGTAAAAAAATCGTCTGGGATGCCTATGACCACCCACCACGAAGTGAGAGGAGTCGTCTTGAGACTTGGGTGAGTGTCACCTTTTTTTGTTCAAACTCTCCTTTAGTGTTTTGCACTCCTTCTGATGGGAAAGTCGTGGAGAAGATAATGGAGCACGAGGTTGGACAGAGTGTGAAAAATTCCAGGGTTCCGGGTTCAGCCCTTTGGGCCTCCCCTTCCTGTATAAAATTGAGCTGCGAAAAATTGGCTCAAACCCCAGTACACGCCATGAGAAGTGACTGGGTACCCTTCCTTGAGTGGCACCAACAAGGGACCGGAGGGCATTTTAGAAATGAACATTGATCCTGGAACGTGCCAGTTCTCTCCACTAACCGCTTTACCACTTGACGTTACTTCGCCCCATTTTTCCGTTTTCCAGCTGAGGCCGTTGCCTTGGAGACGAATAATGCAAACGTTGGCCTTGCCTCTCGCTGGAAATCTTTTAGTGCCGTTTCCCTTTCTCTGTCTGTCCATATTTAAATTTGACCGTTGTGTTACTCTGGGTGATGAAGTTCGATGGGGCTCCCGGCGTCCACATGGCCAGTTGGTCAGATATTTGGTCCTGATCTGTAGGTTTTTGCCTCCTGCTTCTTACTTTGTCAGGGGCTCCTTTTTTCTGTTCACAGATACCCCACAAGTTTGCCGGGCTAATTTAGGGTTGTTGGAGGGGTTTGGGGTAGGGTTGTTATATTGAATTGTTTTAAATTGGCTTTCAATTGATCAAAAAAAAATAAAAAATTGGGGTGCAGATTTGGCAGAGATTGTGGTTTTCCTTAAAATAAAACTGGTAAGCCTGCATACTTTAAGATATGGTAAGTTGCTGCTGGTGCCCAAATGCCTACCTAAATGGCCACCAGCGTCCACACTGAGCCAGGTCACTCTATAAAGCAGCTGTCCATTCTGACCCTTCATAGGGAGGCGGGGGTCTGCTTTGTGGACCACGCCCACTTTACCCTGTTGAACGCCGGCCCCTCCCCTTTTGTACGTTACTGAGCACCCTAAAACATGCAAACCGCTTAAGAGGGGCACTACAATAAGCTGTGTGGCATCCAACCTCACACGCTGGCAAGCTGGGTACCGCTCAGGCCTTATTTAACTGTGCTAGGCATTTAAATAAAAAAAATGAATATGGGCACAGTGGGTGTTGTGGAGTTAGTCTGACTTGGCACAATTCAAGTGGAAATGAGGTATCTCTCAGGGATCAGGCTATCACTTGAACATCCCCAGCCCCCGCCCCCCTAAACTGGTCACGACCCTCTGCCTTTGCAGGTGCCGGCCGGCCTGTGGCATGACGTGGCTACATGACACTGCATTGTGTGGCCCCGCAGCAGTCCTTGATGAGAGCGGCTCCCGTCTTGGCAATGGAGGGCTTGTTGGCAGGAGGGTCAGGTGTTGCCTTCTTCTTTTTTGGAGAGCCTGCAGGTAGGGATTTGGGGATTGGATGGGGAAAAAGAAGAAAGAGAGAGCTCATCATCTTACAATGACCCCCCAAAATAACACTGTGCGAGTTGAAGATAGGGGGACTGCAGTGAGGGGGTCATATTAGAATGTGGAAATATTGGAGAAACCAAGTGGCGCCAACAAGTGAGGACTGCGAGGGGACACTTCCACTTCTCCCCTGGACGACTTCAGATGTCCACTTGAACTTTTCCTTTACTTGAAATGAACCTCAAGGCTGCTGATTCAATGCCTGCCACCGATTGACTCGCTGGGTGAAACCGCCATTCAGTTTGCTTTGGAATCTTTGCAGTGTTGACCCGCCTGTTTCATAAAGTGTCTCTCAGGAGTGTTTATTCTCCTCTTGTTATGTACATTTAGCTATTATTGTATATATCTGACTATTCATTTTCTGTAGTGCTCTTCATATCTGTAGTACTTAATATAGTGCCTTTTCTCTCTGTTTATAAAACCACATTTTATTTGGTGCCTTTCATATCTATCATTTAATTTAGTTCTGTGTATACAGTTTTGGGCCTTATGTTATATAAAATGACAAAAAGATGAAAGGCTCTGTTCATCTTTCACTTTATATAGGGCATGTTTTAATCAAGAGTGTTATTTTATATAGTGCCATTCATATTTTTTATGTCATCGTTTATTTAGTGCCTTTTCTATCTTTTTCTGTTTATACAATATCTGGTCCATTCAACTAGCCTAGTATTGTTTAATGTGTTTCATTTTAACCTCTGCTTAGGTTATCTGGTTCTTTTCATATCTTTGAATTTATGCAGGACCTTAACAGCATATTTTTTATGTAGCAGCTTTCAGATTCATCCATATACATGTTATGTAGTCCCTTTCACTATAGCGCTCAGTTCTATCCATTTTCCTGTTCAATTGCACATAGTATATTACCTGTCTGTTAGATGGCACCTTTCTAATGTATCTATAGACAGATTGATTTGAAAGGAATTAACTTCAGATCTGTTGGTCTGTTATATATCTGTCCGATAAATCGTGCCTTTGACAGCTGTCTGTTTTCTAGCTGGTGTACAGTGCCTTTTATGCATCTTTCAGCATGCTTCTCTTATATAGTGTCTTTCACATCTATCTATCTGTACTAATAAAAGGCAAAGCACTCACTGACTCCTCACTCACTCACTCACTCACTGACTCCTCCCTCGCTCACTCACTCACTCACTCACTCATCACTGACTCCTCCCTCACTGACTCATCACTGACTCCTCACTCACTGACTCATCACTCACTCACTCACTCACTGCACTCACTCACTCATCACTGACTCTCCCTCACTCACTGACTCATCACTCACTCACTCACTCACTCACTCACTCATCACTGACTCCTCCCTCACTGACTCATCACTCACTCACTCACTGACTGACTGACTCACTGACTCATCACTAATTCTCCAACTTCCCGTGTAGGTAGAAGGCTGAAATTTGGCAGGCTCATTCCTTACAGCTTACTTACAAAAGTTGGGCAGGTTTCATTTCGAAATTCTACGCCTAATGGTCATAACTGGAAGGTATTTTTCTCCATTAACTGTAATGGAGTTGAGCTGGAATGACGTGGGGGGGCGGAGTTTCGTGTGACATCATCACGCCTCCCACGTAATCACATGAACTGACTGTCAACGCAGTGCGTAGAAAACCAGGAAGACCTCCAAATTGCGCTTAAGAAAACATGCATTATATAATTGAGAACGCAGCGAAAAACAATAAGAAGCGAGCGAGTGACATATACTACCATATTCATGAGTGCTGCTACCTCGGAAAGAAAGCAAGGTGTAAACCTAAACTTTAAATTAAGTTCATAGACAGGCTACCGCTGGCGTTTCACATGCCCACAGGTAATGCGGGATACAAGTTTAATGAGAGGACGCAGGATATAAACGAGAGTTTTGATCACTTTGTAACTAAGTTCAAATTGTAGGTGAAGGGGTGTGCTTATGCAAATTCCGAGAGACTGTGTTTGTGGGGGATTGACAGTTAAGGCGGGTGGGGGAGTCACGTCATCATCTCCCCTCCCATTCATCTCATTTCGCTCTGGGCTGAGATCTGCAGCTAACGCCGTCTTCCGAAGCAACTTCGTCAGGCTGCGTCCAAATACTCACAGAAAAATCCACAAGTTAATACACACGCTGTCTCTCGAGTTTCTCCACACTGAATCCTCCAGGCACTACTTACAAAAGGTCACATTGACAATCGTGTTACGTTATTTTTAAAATCTTTCCTTTTCTTTTTCGTACCTTCTTTAACACACTACTTCTCCGCTGCGCGGGTGTTCTGCTAGTCTGTTATATATTTAACTTTTATATACTATATACTTTAACTTCTTTAACAGGTTTGACCTCCCTAACCCACTCTCACCTCTCTGCACCCTCCACCCATCCTTCTGCTGATACCACCATAGGTGAGACATCCTCGCCCACAATCACAGCAGCCCAGGTGAGCAGAGAGCTGAGGAGACTTCGTGCCACATGGAGTATCGCCACGACTGCTGAAGGCCTGTGCGCTGGAGCTGGGGAGTCCTCTACAGCAGTGGTTCCCAAAGTAGGGGTCGTGAGACATTGGTGCGCGAGATGATTTCCAAGAAATCAAATACTTTTTTAAAACTTTTTAGAAATTAATTTAATTTTTTAGAAATAACATTTTATCCATAACTAACAAAAGATAAAAACTAGTAGTTAATAGTTACATTTAAAAAAAAATGCAAATTAAAAAGCCATCAGCCTTTCAAATTTCTTTCCGTTCGATCGCGACCCCTGAGGTGATTACGACAGTTTAACGACACATCAATGGCGTCGGTGGCAGCAGATCAATTTACAGCACCATGTTAAACATTCCGACATGTGCACGTAACGTGTAGGTAAATGTCATCGCTTTATGCTTAGGATATTATTATTGTTGAAATGAAACGTTGGTTAATATCGACCAATGACAACGCAGATAGGCCAGCGGAGGAAAGCGGAGAAGCACCACCGTCAGAAAGCCCATCGTCCTCAGGTACGGAAAGACACCGGAGTGTGCATAAAGAGAGGACAGTCGGCTCAGCCTTACTCCAAGAGTCGAAATTATCGAGAGGAATTTATCCAGTATGGATTCACATGCATCATCGTCAATAACGTACAGCATCCCCAATGAGGTGCCTGCACATGAAAGCCTAAAGCCTGTAAAAATGCTACGACACTTGAAAACTAAGCACCCCTTTCTTGCTACTAAACCAGTAGATTATTTCCGGCGAAAGGAGCGAGAGTTACAAGGCCAAACGAAAGTCCTAACTAAACAAACAACAATCCCCGCAAAAGCTCAACAGGCATCATATGAGGTGGCATATTTAATTGCACAGGCAGAAAAGCCACACACCGGGGATCGGGGAAACCCTCATTAAACCCGCTGCTATAGCTATAAGTCGGGCTATGCATGGGGATCAACTAGCCCGTGAACTAGAATTAGTGCCGCTGTCTAACAGGACTGTCGCCCGGCGTATCTCCGACATGGCCCAGGACATCAAGTGTCAGCTGGTGGACAGACTGAAGAAAGGGAAATATGCTTTACAGTTAGACGAATCCACAGATATATTAAACTCTCCCCAGCTGCTTGTATTCGTCAGATACAGTTTTGATGGAAAACTTAACGAGGACATTCTGTTTTGCACCCCACTGGAGGGAACGCGCACAGGCGAGGACATTTTCACAAAACTTGACAACAAACTAAACGAAGATGGACTGTCTTGGAGCGAGTGCGGCGGTGTGTGTACAGACGGTGCTGGAGCGATGCTGGGGAAAAGAAAGGTCTTAAAGCAAGAGTCTGACAAGTGGCACCTCACGTAAAGTTCACGCATTGTATTATACACAGAGACGCTCTTGCGAGCAAAACACTTGACCCAGAACTTAAACGTGTCCTTGAGACTTCGATAAAAATGGTCAACAATATAAAAGCGCATCCACCCAATATCAGACTGTTTGCCACTCTCCGTAACGAACTGGGAGCGGAGCATGAGTGCTTGCTTTTCCATACAGAGGTCAGGTGGCTTTCGCGAGGGAATGTGCTCTGCCGCCTGTTTGAGCTGCGGACGAAGTGCGCTTATTTCTGATGGAGCATGGGTCCCAGCTCGCTGATCACCTCACTGATCCTGACTGGTTAACAAGGCTAGCGTATTTGAAAAACTGAATGGACTTAATATGTCATTGCAGGGTGAGAACACACACAGAATTTCGCTAAACGATACAATCCACACATTCAAGAGAAAACTTGAGCGCTGGACTGAGCGAGTTGAAATAGGAAGGATTGATATGTGGATGAATTCATGGAGGAAAACGAACTGAGTGTTAACATAGTGAAGAAGTCTATCACATCCCACCGTCAAGCCCTCCTGGAACACCTTAACAGGTATTTCCCAGAGGATACCGCTCCAGAACAATATGACTGGATAAGGTCACCATTCACTGTAACGAGGGCAAATCATCTGACATCGGACATGGAGGACGCATTGGTTGAGCTGTCATGCGACCGAACCTTGAAGACAATGTTTAATTCCAAGACTCTGGATGAGTTTTGGATTTCAGTCGAGAGGGAATACCCACAACTATCCAAGGCCGCTATGGATGTACCGATGCCGTTTTGCACTACCTACTTTTTTGGCACTCGCGTACATTAAAAATAAATACAGGTCACGACTGAACTTGGAGGATGATCTCCGAGTCGCGTTCTCCAAAATTAACCCAAGAATGGACTTGCTGTGCTCCAAGCATTGTGCCCACCCATCTCATTAGGTGAGGTGTTTTGTTGAGATTAAACGAATGAGTAAATAACAATTTTTTAAAAAGTTAGATGGTTGTTAGACCATTGTGCTCTTTCGTGTTGTCATGCTCATGTTTGGATAGACGCGTTTGTATATTTTAACCACTTCCGAGGATAGTGGGGGTCACGGTTATTTTTGGGGTCGTGAGCTGAAAAGTTTGGGAACCCCTGCTCTACAGCACATCTTCAACCTGAGCCTGGAACAGCGGAGAGTCCCGAGGCTTTGGAAAACATCTTGCATCACCCCAGTCCAAAGGTATCACGTCCTAGTGAGCTGAATGACTTCCGGCCTGCCGCTCTGATGTCACATGTGATGAAGACCATGGAGTGGCTGCTGCTTCACCACCTGAGGCCACAGGTCCACCATGCCCTCGACCCTCTGCAGTTCGCATACCAGGAGAAGGTGGGAGCGGAGGATTCCATCATCTACATGCTACACCGATCCCTCTCCCACTTGGACAGAGACGGTGGTGCTGTAAGAATTCTGTTTCTGGACTTCTCTAGCGCCTTCAACACCATCCAACCTCTGCTCCTCAGGGACAAGCTGACTGAGATGGCAGTAGATTCACACCTGGTGCCATGGATCGTGGACTATCTTACAGACAGACCTCAATATGTGCGTCTCGGGAACTGCAGGTCTGACATTGTGGTCAGCAGCACAGAAGCGCCGCAGGGGACTGGACTTTCTCTGGTCCTGTTCAGCCAACATACATCAGACTTCCAATACAACTCGGAGTCCTGCCACGTGGAAAAGTTAGCTGACGACACTGCTATGGTGGGCTGCATCAGGAGTGGGCAGGAGGAGGAGTATGGGAACCTAATCAGGGACTTTGTTAAATGGTGTGACTCAAACCACTTACACCTGAACACCAGGAAAACCAAGGAGCTGCTGGTGGATTTTAGGAGGCCCAGGCCCCTCATGGACCCCGTGATCATCAGAGGTGACTGTGCAGAGGGTACAGACTTATAAATACCTGGGAGTGCAGCTGGATGATAAACTGGACTGGACTGCCAATACTGATGATCTGAGAGGACAGAGCTGACTATACTTCATTAGAAGGCTGATGTACTTCAACATCTGCAATAAGATGCTGCAGATGTTCTACCAGACCGTTGTGGTGAGCGCCCTCTTCTAAGCGGTGGTGTGCTGGGGAGGCAGCATAAAGAAGAGGGACAAACTGGTGAGGAAGGCAGGCTCTATTGTAGGCACGGAGCTGGACAGTCTGACATCCATGGCAGAGCGACGGGCACTGAGCAGACTCCTGTCAATCATGGAGAATCTACTGAACAGGATCATCTCCAGACAGAGGAGCAGCTTCAGAGACAAACAGACTGCTGTCACCGTCCTGCTCACTGACAGACTGAGGAGACCTCACACTATGCGACTCGGGGGGGTAAACGTTAACACCATACAAAGTTATTGTCTGTTAGACCTGCATTATTATCACTCTTTAATTTAATATTGTTTAGTATCCGTATGCTGCTGCTGGAATGTGGGAATGTCCCCTAGGGATTAATAAAGTATCTGTCTGTCTGTCTGTCTGTCTGTGTATTTTTATATAATTTTTTTTTCTCCAGCCATCCATGTGTCAGTGTGATCTTGTGGCTCTTCCATCCACTCCCCTGTCCTTGTTTTATTTGCTGTATTTTCTGTTCATCTCACAGCCGTTTTTTGTATGTTTGGTAAGTGACTAGTTAGTACCAGACTGTCACATTTGAAAGTATCTCCTCTATCCGCCCAGCCGTCAGTGTGTCAGTGTGCCCGGTGGCTCAGGCTCATTCCTACTTTGCTTTCTGCTTGTGTCCCCTCACGGCCTCCCTTCTCTTTATGGCTCCTTTCGTCTCTCACTAGTAGGATACGCCTGTACTGTACTAGCAATGGGCCTCATCACAGAATTCACTTCAGAGTGCTGCTGTATTCAGTAAGGTTTACTGTATACTAGCACATCTCTCTCAAGGCCATGGAGCCCGTACACCCCCCAGACTCTTTGTATTTGAAGCCCATTGCTGGCAGCGTTGCCCATGTGCCTATTTTAAAGCTGGCACTGACTCACTCTTTTGCTCACTCACCTTCTGTCGTTTTGGTTAATTTCTCCAGAGGTATCAGCTTACGCTTCAGAAACTCATCCATTTCTTTATCCTCTTCTCTTTCCCTGTAGATGTGAATCGAGAGAAGGTTTTTGTAAGTATGAGGACGGTGTGATTTGCTGCCCTTGACTATCAAACATCTGTGGTGAGATGCGAGTATTTCTGCCCACCGCCGCTGCCCAACTGACCTGAGTAATTCTGCCAGGAGGAATGACCAAGTTTTACTCCATCATGCTGTGCTTTATTAATAGAGAATTGTCAAAAAGACAACTTACTGTTCTAGCTGTTATGATCAAACAAATGCTGAACAAGAGGTGAGTACTTACAAATTGTTCATTTTTTTTTAAATTTCATTTTTGAGTGGTGTATAATTTTATTTCTTTTTTTAAGCAAAACGGTCAAAAAGAGCTTGTTTCATTTTAATAAACAAATTCCAGTCAAACTGATCGAGAAGATTTCAGATTTGACAACCATTTGGGGGTTTTAAAGACTTGCTCAAGGCACTATATGGCATGCACATGGGAAGGAGAACCCCCAGTGACCCCTAAAGCATATGATGTGTGTACCGAGCTGTTTTAACCCTTTGTGTCTCGCAGACTGATTTAACCCCAAATATCTTGCAGGTTAAGCTGCTATGATCCGATGTAAAGGGATTCAGGACAGTATTCTGCTGCCATCTAGTGGATAAAATCACAGCATGCTGCACAGCAATCATGAATATTTCAATGTGTTTTGCCACTTATCAATATTCATGAGTGGGGCGGAGCCTAGAGCCAAACCAACGGCGTGTAAATGAAAAGCTGTAAAGGCAGTTTTAGAACAAACTGAATCAAGCGATAGTCAAGACATTGTGAGTTGGCCTTCGGACGTTAACGTGACTAAAGAAACTGATGACTACAACCCCGTACAACTGAACAACCAAGTGAAACTGCTGCGGGGTGCAGTAAAAAAAAAAAAAAATGAGTGCGATCAACTAGAAGGACATTAGCCAACTGTTCACAATGCAGCGACGGTCCGTGATTGTGGCGGGGAATTGCACTGAGCCTACAATAACACATGGAGTGCATCGATCGTGCGGATCAGGCGTTGACATTCTGCTATCTCATGCGTAAGTAACAGAAAAAGTACAAGAAAAGTGGACAACGGTTGTGGTGTCGGGCTGTGCATTGGTGACCATCTCAAAATGTCACATGAAGGATGTGTATCATCTGCATCAGTAGAGCAGTGGACACTCGACATACTTTTCCTACTGTAATTACGTTGATGTTTTGGTCTTTACATGTTCCTGTTACACATCATAACACGTTTTGGGCTCGTTTCTCTGTGGGTGAACAGAACGTTAAGGAGGTTAAGTCAGAATTTCACTAAACTTTACATAAATACACCCTTCTGCCTCTTTAACCAGACTGTCTGCCCCCTTTCCGAAACTATTACCCTACAATTGCCCCTCTTTTAGAACACAGACAATACAAGTGAATGAGTAGAGAAGAGCAGCAGCCACTTAATCGTACCTCAGCCTGCTCCATTACTGTTGGGAAGCGGAAAGGAGCAACTCGACCAACCAGACCACATCTCGGCCCACCATAGTTCTACCACTGTGGGACTGAATGGCTCCCAGTTACTCCTTAGTTAAAGTTTGAAGTTTAATCCATCAGAAGGAAGACACCACCCACTTCTTAGGGAAACTGGTGGAAGTGCCATCCAGAGAGACCTTGAGCACAACGATTCTCTCATTTATATATGAAACTGGAGAGACAAAATGTCTCCCAGTTCACATCGTAGACATTCTCTTGACATCCCAGTTACACATTAGTCAGGCCGATTAAAAGATGTGAGACCTTTTTGGTTCATCTGAGCCAAACTGTCCCTCTGGGCAGGACATGTGACAACCTCAGACTGACTCGGCGTAGGGCCTCATTGCACTCTGGTCAGTGTAAACTGATGGCCAATGGAAAGATGCCAACCTTTATGCTGCCTTTTTGGTAAGTTGGGCTGGCATCGGGTTTTAATGTACATATGAAGTCAGGGGAGCGTCTGTTGCGGATGGCTGATGTGGATCAGCTTCTTTGGTGACAAACGCACACCACTAATATCGACCTTCAGTCAGTGGCTCACCTTAGCCGCTCCACCTCAGCATCTTCCACCAGAAAGTCCCGCTTCTGGACGAGTTTGTGGATTGTGAGGATCAGTTCCTCCTCCCTTTGCTTGTGCTTCTTTGTCTTCTCTTTCTCTGGAAGAAGAAATCAGATATATCATTTATTTAGAAATGTCGCACTCAGTGCACCGTCCACTTGCTCCCACCCACGTTTGAACCAAATTCATTCTGTTTTCTCCAGACGTGTACATCTGACCCTTTGCGACTAAACAAAATCTGACACTGAATGGTGTCACGAAATAATGATAAAAGAAAATTTGGACGTGAGCGTCAGTAGGCTTTGTGCCCTGGGAACCAAGTTACCCGAAATATCTTATAACACTTCAGTAATTATTTACCGCTCTGATGCTGGTCTTTCTCGTCGTAAAAGAGGTCATTACGATAGGAATTGACGAGAAGAATTCATAATTCATTGCAGAACTGCAGTATTTGAGGGGTTCTCTAGAGTGTCTCTTTCTCTTGCACAGTTTGGTTCAAAATCTAATCAGCACATTGTCCTCTCATAACAAGCTTAAGTTTCAAGTTTGATATTTTTACATCCAGCAGTTTTAGCTCTAGACCATTGTCAAGAAACTGTGACACACAGACATACGCAGTCAGACACACACCCATCATTGAGATGATGTTTTAGGGTCCCCCGATACCAAAAACATTGATAAGATCTGTTGAAAACTGGAGATCGAAATATTTGACGAATCAAAAGCTAGCAAAAAAAAGGAAGCGTCGCAAAAAGTCCTTCCAGCGCTAACTCCAGTATGAGTGTATCAAAATAAAAGCCCTCACAAAGCTCACGGTACTCCTTACTGAAGATCGATTACGTCAAGTCAACGAGAGCAAGCTGTTCACGAGATCCGACTGAAGGTTCCACCACGACCCGGGAAGCGAACCCACAGGTCTCCTTACTGCGAGGCAGCAGCGCTACCACTGCGCCACCGTGCCGCCAATTTTGTATGTAAGTTTATAAATATTTTGTAGGTCATTATTTGTGATATCAGTGTTTCATGAGTGAGAAACATCCATGTTTACAACCCAATTAGGACAGGATAGTGAATTTCACGACAGAGTTGGGCAAGTGATTCTCTGCAGGACTCTCTCAACCACCCACTACCTTACTGGCAAGCTTCACCTTTACAAATGGTATTGGGGTGGCAGGTGTGAAACCCATTGTGTCGCACCAGAAGTCTATTGGTCTAACGTGGCCTGTTTTGGTTTTAAATCAGAAGCCATTAAGTACCCCGACACCCTATTGGCTGTAGGGTTTGGACAAAGAGTTTATAAATTTGCTTGCTTTACTCCTCCCTCCTCTCTTACACCATCATCATGAAGGAGCAACTCACACACACACACACACACACACACACACACACACACACCATGGATTAAAAAGGACAACACAATGAAGAGCACAGCTCAGCAGCCATTTTGAGACCGGCGTGTGCGGCCTGTTCTGAAGAAAGCTGACCACAAATGAGGCCTTAACTAGAGACGTTTAAAGTAACTGACAAGTCTGTGTGCTGCCTGAACTACACATCACCATTTATCAGGTTGTATGGTTGCCCATATTCACTTGTATTTTCTTTATTGTTATTTAGAATATAGTCAATAATACATTATTTAAAGTGTAACTTTACTCCTGCTTGTCTTTTACTCTGTGCAATTGCCTGAGGTTATAAATGCAGAAGGGAAGTTGGGGAGATGTTATAAAGTCCAATACCTTATAAAGAGTGGCAAGTCTGTGAGATTTGAGGAATTCTAACAAAGGCTACATATTAATACTACAAAAGGGGAAAGGAGAGTAAAAGAAAGCTCTACCAGGACAAAACAGATCCCAACAGCAAGAAACTCCAGTCTGTTACAAGACACCAAAAGCCCAGGAGATGATTTCTTATCCAAAGATGTAGTTGGAGACATCAGAGGTTCAAAACCGGGAGATCAAAAGATTTACAAGGTGTTGTGTATCCACCGATAAGTAACACGGGGTAAAGGGCGTTGCGTTTTTATAATGACGTCATCAGAGGTCAAGTGACACATCCCGGTGGCGCGTCACATCAACAAGATGGCAATAAAAGAATAAATAAGATGAAAGTGAATCACAAAAACTGAATTCTAATGTCCAAAAAAAATCCCTAAAGGACACCAACTGACACACGTGACCAAAGCTTAAACCTACACAGTCATGGTGAGCTACAGTTTGACAGTACTGTACCTGGGATGGCCACAATCTTCCGAAGCTCCTGCTTCAAGGCCATGATGTCTTTGCATAACTGGATATCGTCCATCCTGCAGAAGGACACAATACGTGAGCAGTATAGACAATTATTTTCTTAACCAGCGTCTCTCATTTGTGTCATTTTGTCTGGGGCTGTTTTCTGGTTCTAGTCGAGTTTTTGGCACCTCACACCCCGCCTCACTCCCGTCCTTTACCTCTTGCTGCTCCTTTATCATTGTCGGCTACACCTTAATTTCATGTATTTACCTACCCTTCTCCCCAGGCCAGTCCCACTTGCCGTTTTTCCCCACCCACCTTACTGTCTTCTGTTTAAAGTCCCCTAAAAATAATTTGGTTTACCCTCAGCTATCTACACACACTCCTTGGCCCCACCCCAGTCTCCTCCATTTGCTCACCCCACCTCGATGTACCCGCCTACTCTCCCAAATGTCCAGCCCTCCTTTTTATGGCTGTGGGCAGTCCCTTGTGGTGATAGGCAGGTGGCCCCGCCTCTTTGTGGAAAGCCCACAAATGATATGGAATATAAAACAAGATACATAGACACCTAGAAACTAAATGGCCAATAAGATGAACTTAAACAGAGGAATCAAAAATTAACAAAAAAAGATTTTAAAATGGCATTTGAGGCCCAGACTAAAATATAACATCGACTCTTCTGGTTAAAGATTTCTGGTTAGCAACTTGTGTGTGGACAACTGATGTTTGGCCTGCAATAGTGGCCTGACCTTTCACTACGTCTTTCTATTGGTTGCTCCAATTTCAATCGACTGCCACATTGGAGACACCACAGCAGGAAGCTCTTTGACTGTTTTGGTCACACTTAACAGCAGTCGATCGAGGATCTGAGTCAGCTGTGAGTGTGTCCCCAGAGGAGGACCTCATGAAAAATTCAAGCACAGCCCTCATCTGCTTCAGGGTTTTCCAGTTTCCCAGCCATCACATGACATGTGGCTTCTATGATGTGCTGCCTCATTAGCCAACATGCGGAGAAGCCATTTTGATCTGGCATTGAACACGTGAACAGCTTCTAGGCTGTGGTCCACATTGGAAGCCTTTGTGAAGGATAGAGGTGGTTGGGGTCTCCTAGGACTCCCTGGCCCTTTCAAGTCCAAATGTATTGTAAAAGCAACTCACATGAACCGCAGCTCTGATTCCCGGCGCACGAGGACCTCCCTCAGCCGTTGGATTCGTGCCATCTCCACCTCGATCTCCTCTGGTGTCACGGAAGACTCAGCCATGGACACCACGTCCTGCAGCCCTGTGAAGAAGAAGAAGAAGAATCGGACAGTTATCTCTCATGTAACGAGGGGAGCAAATCTGGATCCATGCTTGGACACATCCTCCTAGTGTGAATGGTATCAGTGGACAAGAGTTAACCATTGTATCTGGGGGAAAAGGAAGGGCAGAGTTTTAGGTGGTCATGCTGTCCTGCCAGGGGTTGACAGTGAGCTTGGTTGTAGGAGTCACACCTTGCTTGAGAAGTCAAACTGTTTTTGTTCTGTGATGAATTTGGTTTGAGCTGAGAGTAGGTTCCAATGTCTTGGACCACCACTTCAGGCGTGCGCCTCTTTTTTCCTTAACTAGCCGACGCTGTGTTAAATTTGAAGCAGACCTCACTATCCGTAGACATCATTCCCTCACAGTTTCTGATACAAGCCGTAGTTCCCCGTGTTCTCTCCGTAATCAATAGCTGCTTAGTGAGCTTGACTGTTCCTTCTTAATTTGAGCAGGCCTTAGTGGAGCCTCTCATAAAAAGCCTAATTTAGATTCTACAATTCCAGATCCTTCTAAACCCATACCCCTAAATTACCATTTTTATCCAAAGTACTTGGAAAAAGTTAGTTATTTTTTCTCAGTTTTCTTCATTCTGAACCAGATTTGCCATTTTTCAAGGCTTGCCAGTCAGGATTTAGGACTCGCCAAACTACCGAATGAGCCCACCTTAAAGTGTCTGACGACTTACTGGTGAATGTTGTGCTGCTTTGATTTTAACTAAATCCAAATGGAGCCTGTGACACCTCTGATCACACAGTCCTTTTGGATGGTCTTAGGAGTGTGGTCAATATCCGGGCCACTGCCTTTTCAGTGAGGACTGCTGGTTCCTCTTTATCTCGAGCACCTAGTACAGTGGAGCCTCGGGTCACGAACGTCTCGGACCATGTACAAATCGGGTCACGACCAAAAGGTTCGCCAACCTTTTGCATCTGTTCACAACCACACACTCGGGTGACAAACAAGCCAGTTTCCCTTCTGGTTCGTACGCGCCAATGATTTCCACACATGTTCAGTCTCTCCCTGTGCATTCGCTCTGAACTCTTTGTGCTCTATTTCGTTTCCCTTCCGGTTTGTACGCCGGTGATTTACGCACGTGTTCAGTCTCTCCCTGTACAGGACATTGTTCTCGGTCAGACGTGCATCGCGCAGAGGGACTTTGTGGTATAGCGGGTCCACAGCTCACGTCAAGAGGAGCGAGCGAGTGAGCGCGTGCTCGCAGGCATGCAGCTGGACAGTGAGCCCAAGCGGGGGTGTTTTGGCCGACAGTCGGTGGGGCAGAAGGAAGCGGTCGCTCCAGCTGAGCGATCAAGAAACTGGAGTGACCAGAAGAAGGACGGCTGGCCCGCGTAAGGCCGAGAAGGCAGTTAAAGAATGCACTGGGCTTGAGACTGCTTCGAGCATTGTTTTAACCTGACTGTATTTTAATGAAGAATTTTAACCTCCACTTCACTTCTGTTTTTATGGGATCATTTATTTATTGAAGGATTCTGAAAGCACTGCACTTTATTTAATTTGGACTTGTTGTTTTGTTGATTTGAATAAAAGCACTTGGCACTTTTTTGCACCATCCGATTGCTCCATTGTAGTGCCTCACTGTCGTGCCCATCGCTAACATTGCAGACGGTGACGGGTTTAAGGGCTCCCGGAAGCGAGATGGGAGCAAGCAGCGAACCCGCATCGTCACAGGCTTTACCTCAAAACTGTAATCTCCTCGCCACCCAGCTTCCTCCTCACTTCCTTCACGCCAGAACTCGACTCATGCAAGGTGAGTTTTCTTGGTTGTTTACGGTTAGTTTTTGTATAAATTCCGGCTTTTTCAAATGTTCATTTTTTTTCCCTGCGCTTAAAACTCATTTACAGAAAGTGGTTCGTAAGCCTGTAGCGATGTTAGTTTTCTCTGTTAGGTTTTCTCGTGTTGTTCAATGTTTTTACATTCAGTTTACTATTACACTGTGCATTCTATGGTGTAATTGACTATTTTTGTGCTTAAAAATCTTATATTTACATGCAGCTCGTACAGCCTGGAATGGATTAATTGTATTTACATTTGTTTTGGAACGAATTACGGTTGTGACCCGAGGTTCCACTGTACCTGTTATGTTCCTCAGGGTTGGACCCTGTTTTGTTGTATTTGTACAGTGAGGCGCCAACTTACGGCTCCTTTTAGGGACCGTCTATTTGGTGCATCGTCGGTCACAAAGTGTACAGGACATTGGAATTGAGGCTCTGAGGGTCTGGTGTGGGTCACTTATATATGTATTTAAACTTAAAGCACAAACTGATCTTCACATCTTGGTGGTCTCAAGGTGGGTCCATTGAAGACCAGCAGTGTTTCTCAACCACTGGATCACGATCCACTGGTGAAGCATTGATGGAAACCCGTGAGCCACTGGTGGTGTGGTTGAGAAGCACTGCCTTTGCTGTCGTTGGGTCGCAGTGGGTGGCCTAAGTTATTGTCCGCGCTGCGTGATATGTTTCTCTATGAAGTGAGCTTGTTTCACCAGAGGGGACCCCCCAATCGCACTCATTTCACCAAAATGCTGCTAGTGACTCATAAGTGAATTTAGAAAATTGGGTCACGCGACCATAAAGGTTGAGAAACACTGGCGTCAGGAATGCTGAAGTAGAAGCCACGTGGAGCAGCGCACATCAAAACAAAGCTTAACTCTTTGAGGGCTGATTATTTTCTTTTTTGAAAAGCACACCAAGCAGTGGTGTCACACATTATTGAACGTGAAACATCTGTTGCTTCACGCGGTGCACACCAGTTCGCCATCTCTTGTGGTGGGGCAACAGCGGCAGGCACAGTGCAATGCGTTCTGGTTTATACCTCTTGTCGTTGTAAATGGTGGTCCTCCCCTGCAAACATGGCTGTAGGCACATCAGCTACACAAACCTGTTCAGCACCACAATCAGCTGGGGACCGATCAGCTGATGCTGGGACCTCAAATTCGCTTTTCATCACTGGTATCGACATCAGAGTCCGACGAGTCAGAGTCCAATACAGCGATAATATGCAAAATGGCATCCACAGAGTAGTTTGCTTGACACATTTGCTTCGATCTCTCGCCAGATGTCGATGCCATTTTTTCCATCGTTTACTCCTCGCTGCTCACACAAGTGCAGGGGAATCGCAATCAAACCAACGCAACTAACGTTCCTTCTAGCAAACAGAGTGGAACAAAAACATAACGACGAGGTTTGTCACCGTTTACACTTGATTACCACCGTCAGCCCCTCCTGTCGTCAAAAGTCGACATCCGCCCTGAAAGAGTTAAAGGGTCTTCCAGGAGTGTGAAGTAATAATAATGAAAGATTTATTACTGGGGCTGGTTCTGGCAATTTCTTGAAGATTATTACCTTGCTGTTTTCCTAAGGCCCACCGCTGTGAGCACAAATTGCTTTAACTCAGTTGGCTGTAAATTGCCGTGTGATCTGCGCATTGGCCGCTAAAATCTGATGAGTCGCTAGACGCCATATTTGTGTAGATAACGTTAAGCATTGGACATCAAAAACACTTCCTTCAGCTAAATGAAAATAAAATTGAAGTTCTTATATTTGGTTACTTCAGACTCTATGACTAGCATAATTAACAATTTAGGACCTTGGTCAGCAAATGTGCACAACCCTGTCAGGAAACCTTGGATGCGATTCCTACATTTGACAAACCAATGAACAGTTTGGTAAACGGCAGCTTCTTTCAGCTTTAATAAGATTCTCAAAGTGCGATTAGGGTTAGGCTAACCCTAACCCTAACCCTAATTTTGTAAATTTCCCCTTGGGATTAATAAAGTATCCATCTATCTATCTATCTATCTATCTATCTATCTATCTATTAGTGCTCTTCTTTAAAGACACCAAGGTAGTCGTTCATTAGAACAATCTGGACGAGAACAGGCCATTCATCCCAACAAAGCTCGCCAGTCCAATCCATTTAATTGTACGAAAATATCATCAAGTCAAGCTTTGAAGGTCCCCCTAAAGTCTTACTGCCCACTTGGTCACTTATGCCACGTCTCTGTGTAAAGAATGACGTCCCAATGTTTGTCTAAAATGTACCCTGAATAAGTTTCCAACTGTAGTGTCCCCTTGTTCTTGATGAACTCATTTTAAAGTCACCATCTCAATCCACTGGACTAATTCCATTCAAAATTTGAAACACTTCAATCAGGTCACCTCTTAGTCTCAGTTTACTTAAACCGAAAAGGTTCAACTCCTCCATTCTTTCCTCATAAGTCATACCCAGCAGTCCTGGAATCAGCCGAGTTGCTGTCTCCATCCGCTGTACTCATTCCCTTCATCATTTTAAACATTTCAATCAGGTCTCCTCCTAATCTTCTTTTTTCTTAAACCCTACATGCTCAGCTCTTTTCATCTTTCTTCATAACTCATCCCCTGTAGTTCAGGAATCAGCCTAGTCGCTCTTCTCTGGACCTTCTCTTGAGCTGCTATGTCCTTTTTGTAGCCTGCAGACCAAAACTTCACCCAGGACTCCAGATGAGGCCTCACCAGTGTGTTATAAACTTTGAGCAGAACCTCCTGTGATTTGTACTCCACACGTCAAGGCGCTATATAACCTGACAGTCTGTTGGCCTTCTTAATGGCTTCTGAGCACCGTTTGTCAGCCGACAGTCCACTATGACTCCTAAATCCTTCTCATAAGGTGGACTCTCGATTTTCAGACCTTCCATTGTGTATTTAGACCTCGCATATTGACTTCCTACGTGTAACACTTCACATTTACTGACATGAAATTTCATCTGCCCAAGCCTGTCTGCTGTCCAAACCCCTCTGTGATGATTCAACGGATTCTCAGTTATCTGTATTCCTCTCCGTATCCGTTGATATAGTAGAAACTAGGTGAAATACCATTGAGAGACCACCCCTAGCCCTACAAAGGCTGAGGGTTCAGCTTCTGAAACTTCGCTGCTTAGATTTTCATGAGGGCCCCCCTTCATTTGGGGGTCCTTGTATTTTTTTAAAGTGGCCTACAAGAGGTACTGCATTCTCAGGGGGTTTCAGGCTTCAGCGTCTTTCGTTTAATTATCGGGTGTGAATGAATCGTAATATTTCGGTGGTCTCTTTGAGTGTAAGTCTGACAATCACAGAGTTAATGAGTGATTTCGGCCCCCCGCTCACAGCATGTCTTTTTTTCTTTTCCTTTCTAGAAGCCACGTTTTCACATCAGCATGTGGCAGCTCTCAGCAGCACGTGGGATGTGGCGCCTTCACACTTCTTCATGCTGTGCCTTTCAGGCAGCGAGGAGAGTGTGAGATAAACAAGCAGATAAACACAGCCTGTCCGCCGACCGCCACCGCGTGAAGACTCCGGGCACTCGGCCAGCCTGCCCATATCTGTGGTCGGCACAGCGCCCTGAACTCCGAGACTGGCAAGCTTGGCTGATTCATTGGATAAGGAGTGGTGGGCAGTTGATCCTGGGGAATTAGGAATGGTTGTGGTGCGAAAAAGTAAGTGCCCCTCTTGGGGAATTCTAAAGAACATTATGAGAGTTTTGATGAGAACAGATCATGCCACCCAACAAGCTCGCCAGTCTTATTCACCTCATGTCTCCAAAACAGCGAATCGAGGTTTGAAAGTCCTACTATCCAAGATGTTTAAAGGTCACGTCGTCCTCACCGTGTCCTAAAATTACAGCTCCTCTAACCAACAACACAAGCATGTGCTGCGCTTGAGGTGTAATATGCTTTTAGCTCATGGAGCAAGGCACTACATAACATTCAGACTGATGGATTTGCCTTTACTTAGGGTTTCAGCCCTCAAGTACATAACCTTGGCTGTGAAGGCCAGATCCACAGCATGTAATGGTAATGTTTAGTTGTTTTTAGCTCGTTGAACAAGGCGCTGTATCAAATAACAGTCCAGAGACGTGTCCGTATTTAAGTTCTTATTTTTGACGTTTCCAGTTCATGTTGAATTTGGATACGTGCGGCATGTGATCTACTTGAAGTGTGAAGTGCTGTGAGCTCGTTGCGCAGGGCGCTATACAAAATAATGCCCAACTGATTAAATTGTCCCACCGTGTGATTTCTGAACACACCCTTTGTATCAAGTCACCACCATAGCACACACACACACACACACAGCACCCGCGCCAGGCTTGTGCCCTCTCCCTGCCGCCTCCCATTAAATGGAGCAGAATAATTAGCAGCGGGAAGAGCTGCTGATGATAAAAATATCCTGGCAGCTCGTCGTCTCCACCAGGAATAAGATGGGGCGGGTAATTCTGGGTGCTTACAGTTCAGGATACACTAAGATGTCCGTCACTAGCCTCCTGTGACAGTGTGGCCAACATCAGTGCCCACTGGCTGGCTTCTGATTCTTTGAGTTAAAACACAGCAGACGTGGGCAGGGGCACAGGTCAGCTTAGGTGTGGCGTTCGAGACTGCCCTCTTGAAAATCGGCCATTGGCGGGCCCTCGGGAGACCACTGTGCCCATTAAGAGAATAAGAAAAATCATTGGAAATGATAGCAGTAAGTGGATGGTATGGTTCTGCATTTTTATATTATTTTTTTTCCCAGTGACTTTATATATCAGTTTCCCGACTGTCAATACAAAAAAGTTCTGGAGGAGGCAAGAAGATGTTAAAAAAAGGAAAAAAAAAATGAAGTGTCACATTTTTGAACGGCCGTATAAGTCGGGGTCTGATTTTATGATCGATTTTCAGGTTTCAAAACCCGACTTATATGCGAGTATATACGGTAAATACCCTGGACCATGGCATTGCCAGCCTTTCAAGGAGGACGCTTCCTCTTCCTGTTTCTGCCAATGTGTGCATGCCTGGTGTACACGTCGCATCACATCGTTTGCATTTTCGGTCTTAAGTGTGGGTGGAGATCCTTTCATAAACGACATGAAAACGCCAGTGTGTACGGAGATTGTTTTTGTAGCCGAATGAAAATTCTGGGAGACGGATGCTGGCAGAAGGGTTGGCAGAGGGTGTGTGAGCGACAGAGACCGAGAAATGATGAAGCACTTTAAAGAAAAAAAAAACAGCTATTGAGGGACCCACTGGTCTGGATTCAGGGCCACTCGCAAGTCTCTGAAAGTATCCTGCCTTGGATTGGCTTACAGAGTTGAGGAGCGTGAATACAGATGGCATTGCCCGTTATCCCGAGTGACTGGCATGCATGGTAATGTGAATGTGCAAGATGTGGACGAGGCAGAGGTAGGATCATAAGAGCTGTGGGAGATCAGAGCAGCATTGGAAGGCGGCCGAGGAAGGAGACAACTTTACATGATGGAGGTGATATATTTCATTAGGCCGTGTAGGGTCACTGGCACCATTGATGAAAAAAGATCAGCCAAATAATGCCATATAAACAAAAACACAAGATGAAGATCTATTAGCATGTTATCATCGAGTTCCACCACCAAAGGACAGGAATAAAATTTCAGTAACTCAACACCGATGGCAGAAACGCAAAGCAATACTCATGAATTTCTAAAGGGCCGAATCCTGTCGTACATACGACGCCATCACAAAACCTTCAGACCCTTCACTTATATCACGTTGTGTTATGTTGCCACGTTATGCCAAAGTGGTTTAAAGTTGTTTTTTCAGTTTTTCATTCTTTATAAATTAAATAATATAAAGTTTTGTCTTTTTCTAAGCCAGTGTTTTGCCGATTTAGACCTCGAGTTTCAGGGCAGATTGTAACGGAGTTAAAATAGAGTTCAATTACTGCCAAAAAAGTCGCGTCCGAGTACCACGCATTTTGCAAACGTGAGTTGCATGTTGAAAGTGAGCGATACGCTTGGCAAGTGTGTTGCGGTCACGTGATTTATTTATTTATTTTTTTTATCACACTCTTGTGTGATATCGCTGCCGAAATTATTTGAGCGTGAAAGCAACAAGACAAGGGCTGGACTTTGTTCTTCTATCCAATGGAAATAGTCAATGGTAAACGGCCAATCGTGAGGCCCACCTCCAAACGGGAATGTGCACAGTTTACTCCGTGACTCGGACTTATGAAAACTATGGCTTTTTTTTTTTTTTTTTAAACCCTGGTTTGCTGCTGTTTTTTTTTTTAATCCAATTCAGTCCCCCACGACAAAAAAGTCAATCAGACCTCAAAATCAGTGACGTTTCACGGTCAGGGCTTGCACAGAAATCACTGCGAGACCACGGCCTTCTCTGCACATCATTGCAAGGTCCAAATTCTATTCTTTAAAAGCAAAAAGTTATTTTTGCGTTGTAGGAGGAGAATGGGGCATCCTGGCCGAGAGAGAGGATGGCTTATTACCCAGGCGGGAGGCCAAAGTGGAACAACAAATGGATTGCCGGTGGGATGAAAAAATAACTTTGTGCCCAGCTGGTTTTAAATTAATGGATGGAGCAGAGGAAGCTGGGAGTCAGCAGCTGTTCCATCCCCCATTGTGGTCCTCATATGGTAGCCCAGTCGGGACACCTGCAGGGGTGCTTGGGAGAGTTGGAGTCCAGAAGTGCAACCCTGTTGGGGTCCCTGGGCACTGACCAGGTGTTGAGGAAGGACCTTCCTACTTTTTTGTATTACCCAGAAGTGCTTTCAGGAAGACGCACGGTGTGGTACCAGAAGCATTCCCAGGTTGGGGTTAGAGTAGGGGATAATGCCTACGGCATCCGCATGGGTACACTGACCAAAGATTTTACAACTAAAATATAGTTATAAGAGTAAGTTAGTCGTCTTGTCCCAGAATCTACAAATGCCTACCTCTTGTTTAAACCATTAGGGGCATATGTGTCGAATGGCTCGATCCACTCTTTCTCTTACTGCTTCGCTCGCCAACCCCAGACCCCCCCACCCCACCAACCCCAATGGCTACAATATGTGCCAACCACTTCGTGTCTCTGCCGCTCCTGTTGTGAAGGGGGGACACTGAAGATTCAGTCCGTCCTCCGAAACCCCCTCTTAAACGGTGATACAATGGGAAACGAATACAGTTTTATTTATTTATTTTTTTTATATCCTCTTTGCTCGATCAGCTGCTGCTGCCGTGCCACGCGATCTGCATCTCACGCGGCGCTTCAAGCGTTTCAAAAGCCTGTACAGCAGCTGTCCTTTAGTCTCACTGCCTTGCCTCTCTTCTCCCCCAGATATCCTCTGCTCCTGTTTGGGGGTCCCACTCCTGAGGTGCGGCCCAGTGAAGAAGAAGACTTTCTATTCTTTTAATTGAGAGACGGAGCTGTCCCCCTCCTGGCAACACGAATTAGACGATCTACAAGTCTCCGACTTAAAGTTTAAATCTGAACAACAACAAATCTCTCTTCGCTCTTCCGTTATTTCACCAAGTAATAATTTCAGTTTGTTGGCGCTCATGCGATCTTTACTGTCAGTTTTTTTGAGACTTTCGAATTTTCGTACTTCCATCATCTCTAACCTGCTCTGCATGTGTATCGCGCCAACGTTTTTGAATTCTTTACGACGTTCTACTTTGTCATCTGCTCTTTGTCTTTTATTTCTGGCCCCGGGCCTGTTTGAATCTCTTGGTTGGCACAAAGACTCGTCTCGCGGGACATGAAAGTGTCTCTCTGAGAAAGTCGCGTCTCGTCCCAAGATTTTTTTATATAATAGAGAGACATGTTTTATTCCAACAGGTTTCGGTGGCGGTGGGCAACACTCCAAGGAGGAAGAATTGGTTTATTTTGTGTATTTTGGCAACTGGTTTAGATTTCATGCTGAGTTTTAATAAATTTAAACCTACGAGTGTGCTGGGCTTTACTGTGCCTTGGGTTTGGGGCTGGTAGCGACCCCTTGTGGTCACAGCCTTGACAAACACTGCGCCCGTATTTTTTAGTAAGTTGTGAGTCGTCGATCAGACTGCGCACAGCCCGTTTAGTGGTGGGGGATGGAGGAGAGCCTCGCGATTGGCCGCAGAGCGCTGCGCTGTGTGTGTTCCAGCTACCCAGAAGCCACTGCGAAGGTGTTGTATTGTTTCAGCTTCTACCCGTTAACTGCGTCTTTTATTTGCTTTTTCAAAGTGCCTTAACTTTCTCAAGTACCCTCCTACATAATGCAAAATCACTTGCTGTATTCCCATTTAGTTAAAGAGCTGAAATTTGGCAGAATGGTGCATCTAAATCAGTAGGCATCCGCTAAGAAAGGATATTTTGACACATCGTCATTTTAGGGGGTAAAAAAATAACATACAGAACAACAACTAATTACCCCAAAATCTCACAAGTGCTTGGACTTATTTGAGTGAAATTTGGTGGCATTATGGGGGAAAAAAAAGAAAATTAGCCGACACGTGTTTTGTTGATATTTGTCGATATTAATGATAGAGCGTGTGGCCCATTTTAAGGCACCCTGCCGTTTTTCCTCTCGGCGCACACAGGCTGCCAGTCGATTGCCGCCAGCACAGCACTGCCACTCGCCAATGAGACGTACGGACGGACGAGTGAATAAGCCGAGGTGTGTTGACAAGGGGTAGTAAGGAGCTCTGAAGCTGCAGTAAGCGGCGGCTGCACACTCGAGACGCGCCGCGCCGCCAGGGATAGACGGAGAGAGAAACGCTGGAGCTTCGAAGGGAGACGGGATGGACGCATAACGCCAAGGGGTCGGCCCACCTCCCTTTGATTTATGGTAACCTAAACTGCGCACAAGGAGCCGTCCCTTCAAGTCTTACACGCCAGCAAATCTCCCATGTAAGGGCTTCACCTAGGGTACCAAAAGTGGCAGTGCCTATGCTGTGTATGGCATTGACGATAGAATTTATTATCTATAAGGTGTCATGTGCTGTTTAACTCTTTGAGGGCTTAATATTTTTTCCCAAAAAAATGCCATCCATCCATCCATCCATCCATCCTCTTCCACTTATCCAAGGTCGGGTCACGGGGGCAGCAGCTTAAGCAGAGAGGCCCAGACTTCCCTCTCCCCGGCCACATCTTCCAGCTCTTCCGGGAGAATCCCAAGGCGCTCCCAGGCCAGCCCGGAGACATAGTCCCTCCAGCGTGTCCTGGGTCTTCCCCGGGGCCTCCTCCCGGTTGGACATGCCCGGAACACCTCACCAGGGAGGCGTCCAGGAGGCATCCTGATCAGATGCCCGAGCCACCTCATCTGACTCCTCTCGATGCTCTACTCTGAGCCCCTCCCGGATGACTGAGCTTCTCACCCTATCTTTAAGAGAAAGCCCAGACACCCTGCGGAGGAAACTCATTTCAGCCGCTTGTATTCGCGATCTCGTTCTTTCGGTCACTACCCATAGCTCATGACCATAGGTGAGGGTAGGAGCGTAGATCGACTGGTAAATTGAGAGCTTTGCCTTACGGCTCAGCTCCTTTTTCACCACGACAGACCGCTGCAGAGCCCTCATCACTGTGGACGCCGCACCGATCCTCCTGTCCATCTCACGCTCCATTCTTCCCTCACTCGTGAACAAGACCCCGAGATACTTGAACTCCTCCACTTGGGGCAGGATCTCTCCCCCAACCCTGAGAGGGCACTCCACCCTTTTCCGGCTGAGGACCATGCTCTCGGATTTGGAGGTGCTGATTCTCATCCCAGCCGCTTCACACTCCGCTGCGAACCGATCCAGAGAGCTGAAGATCACGGCCTGATGAAGCAAACAGGACAACATCATCTGCAAAAAGCAGTGACCCAATCCTGAGTCCACCAAACCGGACCCCTTCAACACCCTGGCTGCACCTAGAAATTCTGTCCATAAAAGTTCTGAACAGAATCGGTGACAAAGGGCAGCCCTGGCGGAGTCCAACTCTCACTGGAAACGGGCTCGACTTACTGCCGGCAATGCGGACCAAGCTCTGACACGGTTGTACAGAGACCGAACAGCTCTTATCAGGGGGTCCGGTACCCCATACTCCCGGAGCACCCCCCACAGGATTCCCCGAGGGACACGGTCGAATGCCTTTTCCAAGTCCACAAAGCACATGTAGACCAGTCGGGCAAACTCCCATGCACCCTCCAGAACTCTGCTAAGGGTGAAGAGCTGGTCCACTGTTCCGCGACCAGGACGAAAACCACACTGTTCCTCCTGAATCCGAGGTTCGACTATCCGACGGACCCTCCTCTCCAGAACCCCTGAATAGACTTTTCCAGGGGGGCTGAGGAGTGTGATCCCTCCCAAAAAAATGCAGTTTTCTAAAAAAGCCCGCAAAGCAATGGATTTCAGACATAAATCAACATAAAACGTCTGTTGCGGCGTGCCGGGGCTGCAGTCGGTGCCTGTTCTCCGTGTAAAGAAAAACTTCCTCATGTTTGCCTGAAATTCACCCTTAAGTTTCCAGCTGTGTTCTTGATGAACTCATTTGAAAGTCGCCGTCTCGACCCACTGGACTAATCCCCTTCATCATTTCACACACTTCCATCCTGTCACCTCTTAATCTTCTTTTGCTTAATTTGGCATGAGATTCACAGAAACGGCATTAAGGCTAGTGGTGCACCATCTGTTGGAATGACGAATGCAATGCACGTGTCTCTGTCATCTGCCATTTCTTAGAATATTAGAACAATCTGGACGAGAGAGCACAGGCCGTTCAGCCCAGCAAAGCCCTCCAGTCCCGTCCCCTTCGTTCTTCTAAAATAACATCAAGTCGAGTTGTGAGGGTCCCTAAAGTCTTACTGTCCACCGCACTACTTGGCCACTTATTCCACATGCCTGCGGTTCTTCCTAATGTTCGTGTGAAGTTTCCAGCTGTGTCCTTGATGAACTCATTTGAAAGTCACCGTCTCGACCCACT
The DNA here is from genome assembly GCF_016835505.1 of Polypterus senegalus. Taxonomy (NCBI): domain Eukaryota; kingdom Metazoa; phylum Chordata; class Cladistia; order Polypteriformes; family Polypteridae; genus Polypterus; species Polypterus senegalus. Next base: position 159,770,568 of record NC_053166.1, on the reverse strand, counting down.
GGACTAATCCCCTTCATCATTTTAAACACTTCAATTGTGTCTCCTCTTCATCTCCTTGTGCTTAAACTCTAAAGGCCCAGCTCTTTTAATTTTTCCTCCTAACTCATCCCCTGTAGTTGCTCTTCTCTGGACCTTCTCTTGTGCTGCTGTGTCCTTTTTGTAGGTTGGAGACCCAAACTGCACCCAGGACTCCAGCTGAGGCCTCACCAGTGCTTTATGAAGCTTCAGCGTCGCCTCCCAAGACTTGTGCTCCACACATCAAGGCGCTATATAACCCGACACTCGGCCCGCCTTCTTAGTGGCTTCTGAACGCTGTCTGCCAGTTGACAGTGACGAGCCCACTCTGTCTGTCTGTCTGTCCTTCTGTTGAGGTGTACCTTTGATTTTTGGACCTGCCACTGTGTATTCAGACTTCACATTTTTACTTCCCTCATATAATTCTTTGCATTTGCTGACGTTAAATTTCATCGTCCACAAATCTGCCCCAGCCGGCCTGCTGTCCAAGTCCCTCTGTAAAGAGTCAGTGGTTTCTCGATTGTCTCCAGTCCTGATGGATTAAGTGCTAAACGATCGAGAAATAACGGAGAGTCTTGTTTGTGGCTGCAGTTCCTTTATTCTCCAGGGTGGATATAGAATGACTAAGGCCATTTGTAAGGAAACTCTGACACTCCTCTCTCTGCCTGGCTGCTCTCTCTTGGGGCGCCCGAGTTCCCACCTAACATCCTGTTCGAACATCTGTGCTCATCTGCATTGAACATCTGAAAACACGCATAGAAACAGTCCAGCAGGGGCACACGGTGACATGTTGAGTACGGCACGTAGCAGATACTGTAACACACACACACACACACACACAGAGTGTGCGGCACCATCAGGCACTTCATCTCTAATAGCTTCTGCATTCTGCTATCGGGACCCCTCACTACTAAACGATTTGGCTCCCCACCCTCAATCGCAGTGTCAGATGCCCTCCTTCAGTGAGCTACTGTGCACCACCAGGGTGAGGTGCCACGTGGACTCTGCACGTTCTTCCTATGTGGTTTCCCTTTTGTGTCTCCCAGGGCTTTTTGTGAAGATTACCTGCTAATACTGACAGTTTGGGGGGTAGGGGTGGTCCCTCTGCCTTACCTTATGGGCGGGGAGATGTTGGGTATTGGCCAGCTTCACCCACCAGTCAAGGGGCTACATGAAGGAGGGCCATCCTTTAGATCAGGGGTGTCAATCTCAGATCCTGAAAACTTATCATAATTCTTTTGCCCAAATTATAATTGACTTGCTTAATTGGCAGACAGAGAACTTCAAAACCTGAGGCTGTGCAGGTTCAAATCCCACTAGTGTCCCTGTGTCACCTCACAAACACAAAAGAGAAGGAAACAATTGTATCTCCAATGTTGTCATGAATAAAGGCATCAGCCTGATAATAAATAAAAGAGAGATAGGAAAGGCGCTATATAGCGGACTGTAGACAGAAATTGTAGATACAGTATATAGATATGAAAGACTATATATAATAGAAATATAGATATGAATAAGGGTGGCGCAGTGGTAGCGCTGCTGCCTCGCAGTTAGGAGACCCGGGTTCGCTTCCCGGGTCCTCCCTGTGTGGAGTTTGCATGTTCTCCCCATGTCTGGGTGGGTTTCCTCCAGGCGCTCCAGTTTCCTCCCACAATCCAAAGACGTGCAGGTTAGGTGGATTGGCAATTCTAAATTGGTGTGTGCTTGGTGTGTTTGTGTGTGTCCTGTGGTGGGGTGGCACCCTGCCCAGGATTGGTTCCTGCCTTGTGCCCTGTGTTGGCTGGGATTGGCTCCAGCAGACCCCCATGACCCTGTATTCGGATTCAGCGGGTTAGAAAATGGATGGATGGATGGATAGATATCAGTAAAAACCAATATGCAGTTGATAAGGAAAGATACAATATAATAGATAGATATAGTTATGAAAGGCACTATATAATAGATAGATATCAATAAATAGCAACATGTAATCAATAAGAAAAGGTACAATATAACAGATCTAGATATGGAAGGCACTATATAACAGAAATATAGATATGAGTAAAAAGCAGTAGCAGTCGATAAGGTGTAATATTCTAGGTAGGTATAGATATGAAAGGCACTATATAATAGATGCCAGCAAAAAACGATATGCAGTTGATAAGAAAAGATACAATATAATAGATAGGTATACAGTAGTTATGAAAGGCACTATATAGCAGTTAGATATCAATAAATAGCAACATGTAATCAATAAGAAAAGGTACAATATTCTAGATGTGAAAGGAACTCCGAAGTGGTTAAAGGTTTGGACTTCTAACCCTGAGCTTGTGGGTTCAAACCCCATTACTGAGGCCGGGTGACCCCGAGCCATTCTCTTCACCTGCCTTTGTTCCGACTGGAGCAAGCAAAAGAAATGGAACCCATCGTATGTCAGATGTTGTAAGCTACTATGGATAAAGGCACCAGCCTGATAATAAGTAAAAGGGAGAGATAGGAAAGGCGCTATATAACGGACTGTAGACAGACATTGTAGGTACAGTATGTACTGTAGATATGAAAGACTATATATAATAGAAATATAGATATGAGTAAAAAGCACTATGCAAATGATAAGCAAAAGTACAGTATTCTAGATAGAGAGATACAGATATGAAAGGCACTCTATAATAGAAATATCGATATGAGTAAAAAAGCAATATGCAGTCGATAAGACAGGCCAGCAGACCACCAGCTAACTTGAGGGGCTCAAACACTCGTCTTTTCCTAATCAGCTGTTCATCAAACCCGTTCTTTCATGCTAGAGCCTGATCGTGTCCTCGGTGTGCCACACCTGTCACATCCAAAACTGAGACGAGGGTCAGGTGTGTTTCTCAGACCTTCGTCGTTTCCTTTCCAGATACTTTAATGGGTATGAAGGACGCGGGTTCAGATGGGGTATCCTGGTCTTATGCGCGCTTGTGTTGCCCCTCATTATTGTTTGGCTGCTTGTTAACGAAAAAAAAAAAGAAGCAATGAAAATGCGAGTCAATAAAAATCGGGGTCACGCCAGCAAAAGCGAAGAAGGTGGCTAGAACTGTCCTGCACGAATTGAGCTTGCCAGCCATGCATTAGAGGATGTATACAGGGGTCCCTGTCAGGACCACGGATATACAGAGGGGGTCTCCGCCAACGTCACAAAATCACATGGCATACATTCAAAAGGTAGTGCCAACATCAACGGGCATAGAGAGGGCACGTACCACCATAACATCCATCAGCGTGTGTTGTGTTACATGAAGTGGTTCACTTCTATAACGGGGGTATTAAACGGACGATTATCTGCCACCATTACCTGGATTACCTGGACAATAAGGAAGGGGGGGATCACAATCTGCATAGCCGCCTAAGTACCATCTGTGAAGTGCGCTATATAATCTAACAATGCTACCCCTTACGAGGTCCGCGCAGCTCACAAGCCCGCACGGCAGTCGAACTCGAATCAGCAAACGCCTGCCCGTTAAACACATCAGCCAATGCTGCGGGCCGTGGTGGCGCACACGCGGCGCCGCATCTCCAGTCCAGTCCCGACCCGGCAGTACGCCCACTCACTCGCCTGTGTCCGCTCTCCGCTCGGTCTGCAGCAGGGCGCCGTAGCTCCTCAGGGTCCGCTCCGTCTCCGAGATGGATTTCTTTAATTCCATGGCAGCGCCGTGTCCCGCGCTCTCCCTTCAGCTCTGGATGATCGGCGCTCGAGGACGATGCTATGGAAGGAAGTCTTTCTCTCTCTGTCTGTCTCTTCCTCTGTGTCTCTCTTTCTCTTTTTTCTCCCCGCCGTATTTTAATTTCGCTCTGTTTGCACGTTTTCTTCTAATCGTTTAATTACTTGTGTGTCTTCACCCGGTGGCGGTGAAACGCGACGCTCAACATCCTTCATGCCCTTCGTCTGCCTTTATTTTTATTCCTGTTTTCTCTTGGATGCTGAGGATTTTTACAGGCGGGATCTCGTGACGTCACTAACCTGGCTGAGGATGCAGGGAGCATGCGCAGTATGCGCGGCATCCTATATTAACGCATTTACGCAGATTTTCTTTTTTAAGTGAAACTGGTCATTTAATTCTTGTCGTGAACTTAATTTAAGTGTTTATTGTATGCAGGCATTAACGACGCGTGCTGTTTTTCTTCATTTAACTTTTATTTAGTTTTAAATGTAAATACAAGGGCGAAAAAAGTCATTTTGTGTTATGAATAGAAAACGTGGAGTCAGCAGGAAGCGCACTTGGGATGCCGCAGGGCTGGAGTCGCGCAGATGAAGCCCACGCCGGGGCGCCGCTCCCTGGTCCTTTATTTCTATGTTCAGGTTTGATGCGCTCTTCAAGTAGTCCTTTATAGCAAAATCAATGCAGGGATTACTGGGCACAAGGTGGGAAACAACACTGGACGGGACGCCCCCACAGTCGCATGCTAAAATAACCGACACGTCCTCGTGGATGGGGAAGGAAAAACAAAACCTGGCAGGCACAAGGAGAACATACAAACTCCACACAGAAGGCAATGGGCACAAAGCTATAGGATGAGGAGACACGAGGTGGTCGCGGCGGCACTTTAGCAGAAAATAAAATGAAACAAATAATCAATAAAAAGACGCGTCTGTGAGACGAAACAAAATCCTGCGGCTAGACTGAAGGAAAGGCGTTTGGTTTCATTGACGTCGCACGTCTGGGCAGGAAACGACAAATAAATGGACCCAAATCAGTTCACGGGGTACGCGGGGGTCCTGCACTTACGCGACATGCGCTGGCGTAACAAAGAAGGCGTGTAGATGTCATGAAGCCAGTTGTCATGTGTAGTAGTAGCATGTAAGAATTTAAAAAGCTCATTATGTGACTTGACGCTGCACCGCCTTCTGTGTGCGTTCTGCGTGCTTCCTGGGGTGTGCGCGTGGACCACCTTGTATAGTTAAAAATAAAAAAACAGCTTGCAGGATACTAAGTTGATCCCGTGGACGCGTGAGGGAGCCGCGCTGGTGGTCGCCCATCCTTGTGCTGGCCTGCCAGACTGAAGCCACGTCACAGAACGGCCACCGAAGGCTGCAGGTGCACTTCTGATGCCCCCCTACCAAGCCCCCCCCACCCCACCCCATATACCCTACGATACTCGATCTGACTCATGGGTTACAAATATCCTGATGTTAGATTGAAGGAGAGCACGTTTCGTCTCGTTTCGCTGATGTTGCAGGTCAGAAAAATGTCTGAAGGGAAGGCATTAACGGGAAAAATTACGAAGCCCCTCAAGTGACATGTGTGAGAAAAAAAAATAGTAGGTGGGTGAACAAAAATGTCACTGGGGTGATAAAAACTAAATATAGACGGGAGAATCCATCCATTATTCATGCTGGTACCAAACCCAGCCAACACAGGGCGCAAGGCAGGAAACACACACACACACCAGGGACAATTTAGGATCGTCAATCCACCTAACCTGCATGTCTTTGGACTGTGGGAGGAAACCCACGCAGACACGGGGAGGACCAGCAAACTCCACGTAGGGCAGACTTGGGAAGCGAACCCGGGTCTCCTAACTGCGAGGCAGCAGCGCTACCCACTGCGCCACCGTGCTGCCGACGAGAGAATCCGCAATATGTGAATGAACGCAAGTAAACTTCAAATCATTTCGGGCGTGGGGGCTCAGGGGGTCCTGCGTTTGCTCGACGGCGGCCGGCTCAGTGTTTCGACTCCTTCTGTGTGCGCAATGCGAGTTCTCGGCGTGTTCTTCATGACTGTCCTCCCTTTGGTCCTCTGATACGAATATTTGGTGTCCGTCTACACAGACTCGCTGCTCCGGTCGGTTTTTAGGACGTTAAATGCTCTCCGGGTCTCGAGCTGCTCGGGGGGCTCAAGCGCCTGTTATGCTGCAGAGGACGCATAAAGTCATCGGCCGCCTGTTGGACCCCCGACTGAATGGACCCACAAAGCCGCCACTCCACGGTGACCTGCCAGGCAAAGTCACTTTTGTGATCTTCTCGTTTATTTTACTCCTCCGATTAACCATAAAGTGCTGCGCAGTGGTTTGTGGGTCTGCACCACCAGGGGTCCCACATGGCAGGTAGAACTTCGTTCATCCCCAGGGAGGAAATCTGCCTTTTTACAGAAGTTCATTAAATGAATAAATTAAATGAACGCACACACACCTTGATCTGAACAAACGCCAGAATGACTAAACACAAAGAAAACTTCTAACTTGTGGGTCTCAGTAAGGCGCTATACTGGTGTATTGTTGGTATAAAAGACCCCCAGTCTCCTATCCTGACACACACTTGTGCTGAATGACTCATTGGCTGAAATTCCTCAGTGTTGGTGTGTCAGACAGAGGATGTGCAGCTTTGTTCATAATGGCGCTCAGTTCTGTCTTCATGCGACCTCCAGGGGGTCCGGAGTTTGCCCCCCTAACTGAGCCTGTCCTGTGTTTGTTTGGTGGTCTCTCCTGAAGTGACGGCACCAGCACAGCACATATTAGAGGAACGCAGTCTCCTAAGGAAGAAAAGTCTGCTCTGCCCTTCCTACTGTTGTTTCTCTGTGTTACAGTCCAGCATGTCAGTAATGAGGACCCCCAAGAACTTCTAGCAGTGCACCACCTCTACACCCACCCCCTGAATGGTCACTGGACACAGAGGCTCTTTGGTGTGGCAGCTTCTTGGTTTTGCTGATGCTGAGTTGCAGATGATTCCCAAAGTTCTCCTCCTGACTCCTCTCCTTTGTCTCATGCCCCTCATCGATAGCCCCCCCATAAGTGCAGAATCACCTGACAATTCCTATACCACTGACCTGACCTGCTGATATATTTCTAGTCCAAGGCAGTGAAGAGTAAAGGTGACAGGCTTGCTCCCTGTGGTGCTCACACAGTCCTTGAGTCTCACAAACGGTGGTCTTCTGGTCAGACAGACAGTCAGTTCTATCATCCAGGACACCACAGGCTCACCCACCTGCAGATCTCTGAGTTGACCCTTAACAGGGATAGCTGGATGGCACTGATGTATTGTCCACCCTCATCGAGCAAACAGATAGTTGGATCCTCCCCTCCAATCTTTGTCCAATGGGCAGACAGCAGTGGGTCCAGGTGGTCTACCACAAGAGGACCAGTCTTCATGATGGTGAGGCGTTCTGGTCTGTCGTCATTAGGTGAAGAAGTGCCCACCTTACAATGCAGGATGAGTTCCACAGCAGCACCACTTCCTGCAGCATTGGTGACAGGAGATGCCACCCAGCTGGTCAGCACAGACCTTAAGAACTCGAGGACTTGACTCCATCTGGTCCCTCAGCTCATCCTCTGTGTAGCTTCCTCAGTGATCTCCTCACTTGGTCTTCACTTATTGACAGTCTATGCTGGCGGTCAGAGGTGGTCTCCTCACTGGCCATGGTAGGAGTTGTTGATGGTGGGGGGAGACTGGCCACTGGGAGAAGCGTGGGTCAGGGTGTTAGCTTGTTGTCCACATGCCCTTCTAACACTTGAGCCCTGGGTGGCCCGGTCCATCCTTCATGTTATTCTGGGTGAGTTTGTCTTGTTTTAACTTTGTAAGCTTCCTTTCCTTCATTCAGTTTTTTTTTTTTTCAGCACTGGCCGTGTGTTCTCCTCTTCACCAGGACCCCCTCTTCTCCTTCAGAGGACTTCTTAGCTCCTTCGTAGTCCAGGATGGCGCTGGCATCAACCTCATTGTCGTGAACTCATTCCCTCTGTCTCCATGTGTTTTGTTGAGTTTCCTCCCGTCCCGTTTTATTTCAGCCTCCAAGACTGCTGGTCCGACACAACAGACAGCCCGCTCAAATAAGTGCACCAACTGTTAGAAAATGTTCGGCAGATACGTGCGCTTTATAAATAAATGAGATAATAATTACCCATGAAAGAGACGCGTTATTCAGACTGGGAGTTATAGGTGTCCCCAGTTCGAGAATGCCCTGTGCCCCTTTGCATGCTGGGGTCCCCTCTAAAATTTAAAAGCTCCTCTGGAAAACGAATGGGAATTTCTGAAGGCGCATACAAGATAGTTGGAGGAGCAGCGCGCAGGCGCAGAGATGTGCTCGCCGCCGTCTTCCCTCAGGGCCGCCTTAAGGTGCGCATAAGTGTGGTGAACAGTGCCATCTAGTGGCCATGTGTCCGTTGAAGTCGCGTCCTTCTTCGTTTTCTCCCCCTTCTGCAGGTCTCGTCTCCTTCGAGATGATCTTTGATGCAGTGAACGGTTTCTTAATAGTGTGAATGTCAAAAGGTGTCTGTGAAACGCAGAACATCTGGTCTTCCATTAAAATGTGCCCGCTTAATTCAAATCAATGGCGGCACACCTAAATGGATCACCGACAGCATCAGACGCAAGGCAGGAGTCGTCACTGGTCGGGACGCCAGTGTGTATCCGGGTCCATGTGCTTCTTTGGGAATTGGAAGGAAAACTGGAGAACGCCGCATGGAGAACACGGGACAAACGCGTTCAGCCAGTGACACTTTTATTCAGTCAGTGACAGTTTTAATCAGCCAGACCGGAAGCTGTCATTCAGTCCCGCACTGGTTTTGGTCCAACAGAACTTCAAATTACAATCTGACTCACAATCGGAAATCTAAATCCCAAAATGACAAAGACTCGGACACTTTCAGCCACCCCCCTGATGTTAACAGACACGTTTGGCTTTCAGAAAGCTGGCCACGCATTTTCACTTCTCCAATTCTTAATGGTGGCTCAGCTACCCTTTTGAAGTTTTTACAGAAATTCGGCCTTTTTAATCCACTGAAGTGGCCGGCGAACTCAAAGTGTAAACAGAAGTGCGATGATCCTGGTGCAGGACGAACAGGTCTAACAATCCCACTTCATGTAGCGCCAGTCTGTCCGCAGTGACCATCGCGCAAGTGTCCTTCACAGGAGCGGCACAGCTGAGGCTCGGCAGGTGGCGTCAATCAATCTGAATTGTCTGTCGTGCCGTTAACAGCACGTACCGCCATTAGGAGCAAATCGGATCACAATACATCAGCAGGGCAAAAATCAAAATCAACAGACGAGAACAAAACGTAAAGGCAGCTCTGGGCGGAGGAACAGCAGACAAAGGACAGAGTACAGGGGAATTATAGCGCCTTTACGTAGTGAATACCGACCGAGGGTCTCTTAGACGGGTCAGGACGGTTCGCCCAGAGTTACACTGTCTCTTATATAGCGCCGTTCCAAAGTGGACCCCCATTTACAGCTACTACATTACTGTTGTACCTAAACGGTTGGTGAGCTGCCCCTTTGTATCTCCCACTGTATGGTGGCGCACCATTGCTCAGGCGGGCCGAGCCCCTGCTCACAATCCTCATGTTCTACAGTGTCTGTGCCAGTGTGCCACTTGGAGTCTGGCTTCACTGGCTGGCATTTTACTTCCCAATTAGTCTTATCATGGGGCTTACCCATGTCACAAATTACAAAATGCCACTTGGCCATTTAGACTCGGGCACAACTGGCTAGAGTGTACTTGCCTGACTTCTGCTGTGACGCTGTCTTACCTGGTATGGCTGAGGCCCTGCTGGCAGTCCTCACATTGTGAAGTGTTTATTGCAAGTTACAAAGTGCCAGTCTGCCATGCAAACTCTGCTGTGACTGGCTGGGATGTCTTTTTCCCCAAAGTTATCTTATAGTTATGTGTTACCTGGGTTGATCACGACCCTGCAGCCAGTCCTCATGTTCTGATACTACTGTCACAAATTAAATGGCAGACTGGCACTTGGTAAACTCTGGCATGGCTGGCTAGACTTTCTTTGCCTGATTTTGTCTTAATGGTGAACTCACCCATTGATTGTGGTCTGGAGTAACACAGAAGTCGTTTTGCTCTCCCGTTTTACCGTGGAGCTCCAGGACACCATCGGGCCGAGGCCCTGCTGACAGTCCTCATGTTCTGAGGTGCCTATCACAAATTATGAAGTGCCAGTATGCCATGTGGACTCTGGGCATGGCTGGCTGGGGTGTCTTTTCCCCCCAAAGTCATCTTATAGTCCCACTTTATCGTGATATTGTGTTTGTTACCTGGCCTGATCGAGGCTCTGCTGGCAGTCCTCATGTTCTGAGGTGCCTATCACAAATTATGAAGTGCCAGGATGCCATGTGGACTCTGGGCATGGCTGGCTGGTGTGTCTCGAGTCACCTTACAGTCCCACATTACCGTGATGCTGTGTCACCCAATATGGCCGATGCCCTGTTGACAGTCCTCAAGTTGTAATCTGCCTCAGGTAACAAAAACCTCAGTGTGCCAGCTGGGCTTTGGCATGATTGGCTGTGATGTCACTTCCTGTTTATTGAGCTGGCCATTTGATCCCCAAGCATTGTGGAGTTCCATTACACTGTCCATCTGAGGCCCTGCTCACACTTCTCTTGTTGTGACATGACCCATATTGCAAACCAGCTGTCTGCCATTCAGGCCTTGGCATGACTGGCAGGAATTTCACTTCCTGATTCATCCTACTGCCAAGCTCACCCACCGGGGTCCGGCGTAACTCTAAACCCTTTTTGTCTCCCACTTAACTCTGACTCTCCGTGACTCGGACCGACCGAGGCCCTGCTCACAGTTCTCTCGTTGTCGAGTGCTGCCACCCTGTGACTTTGTCGGCTTCGTAAAGGGTATCAACGTGTGCCGCGATGGTGTGTACCCCCAAAAAAAGATAAATAGCTCTGAAAAACCAAAAAAAAAAAAAAATGCCATCCAGCCAGATAAGTCGTCAGAGTTGAAAAGGCAACCACTTCTCCTCCTCTTGCTCACCAGCTCTTCCTCTTCCTTACTTTTCGTCTTTCCCAGCCGACACGCGGGGCACTTTTCTCCGCGACTTCATCCACGAGAAGGCGGCTGCCGCTGTCCCGTCGCCACTCTGCCGCGAGAAGCAGAGGAATGTCGCCCAGAGGAAGACGGCACAGCCGGTGAAGATGGTGCGCAGGTAAAGGGGGACGAGCAGGAAATTCAGAGTCTGCGGAAAAACAGAAGGAAGTGAGGAGTGAGACCACCTGGGCATGGGGGCTGTTCAGAGCTGAGGCAGGCAGGCAGGCCACTAGGGGCGCCACAGTCGCAGCTCCTCGGTCGTCAGCGGCTGAAGCCAGCAGCACTCGGTGCCTTTATTGGCTTAGCAAAAACTTTTATGCAAAGCGACTTACAAAACTGGACAAGATGGAGTAAACGTCAGTCTTGGGGACTGTGTGACAGGAGGGGACCGATCACCAGGAGTGAAGAGCTCAACTCATGAGGTCATCCGGTAGACAAATTCACGGCCCAAAGAGGGGCTTCAGGCACAGCATAGGCCTATTGGGGGGGGTCTGAAGTTCAAATAGAGGTGGGCAGCCCGTTCCACCCGCTAGGAGGTACCCAGAAAAAGGAGTCCGGCTTCACTGGCTGGCATTTCACTTCCCGATTAGTCTCATCATGGGGCTCACCCATGTCACAAATTATAAAATGCCACCTGGCCATTTAGACTCGGGCACAACTGGCCAGACTGTACTTGCCTGACTTCTGCTGCGATGCTGTGTTACCTGGTATGGCCGAGGCCCTGCTGGCAGTCCTCAGATTGTGAAGTGTTTACTGCAAGTTACAAAGTGCCAGTCTGCCATGTGGACTCTAGGCATAGCCGGCTGGGGTGTCTTTTTTCTCAAAGTCAACTTGTAGTTATGTGTTACCTGGTCTGATCGCGGCCCTGCTGGCAGTCCTCATGTTCTGAAGTGCCAGTCTACCAGGTTTGGGTGTGAAGTTCAAATAGAGGTGGGCAGCCCATTCCACCCGCTAGGAGGTACCCAAAAAAAGGAGTCCGACTTCACTGGCTGGCATTTCACTTCCCGATTAGTCTTATCATGGGGCTCACCCATGTCACAAATTATAAAATGCCACCTGGCCATTTAGACTCGGGCACAACTGGCCAGACTGTACTTGCCTGACTTCTGCTGCGACGCTGTGTTACCTGGTATGGCCGAGGCCCTGCTGGCAGTCCTCAGATTATGAAGTGTTTATTGCAAGTTACAAAGTGCCAGTCTGCCACTCTGAAGTTGAAATAGAGATGGGCAGCTCGTTCCACCCGCTAGGAGGTACCCAGAAAAGGATTTAATGGCGCAGAGAGGTGGCATCACCAGACACCATTTGTCAGCTCAACTGAGTGGACCTCACGAGGGTCTCCATGTCTATTTGAGCATCAAGGATTTGAACATAAGGGAGACCATGCAGTGCACCATCTGAAAAGAGGAGGGACACATTGAACACCAGACGTGCCTTTGCATGTTGAATCATCTGCAGCAGCTTGGTGGCACATGCCGGTGGTCCTGCCAGTACAGGCCTGTGGAAGCCCAGACGTGACGAGACCAAAGCCTGGCCCTGGACTTGTGCTGTATACTCTGGGCTGATGTATTGGATGTTGCACAGAGTGAATCTTCAAGACCGAGAGACCCTAACAGCGTGGTCAGTGAAGGACACCCACGGGTGCTCAATAGGTGGCCCTGATCCTTTCTTTCCATTCCTCTCCCTATTTTGATCCTTCACGTCATTCATAGTTGGTGGGCAGGGCTGTCTTAAAAGCATCATAGGCCCCCCGGGGCCAAGCAGTGCACTGGGGTCCCTACCTACACAACCACTCAGCAAATCATGACATACAGAGATTAGCATGGGGCACCTATGCTTGTGGGGAACTGCCCAGCATGTCCATGTGTTAAGACGGCCCTGTTGGTGGGCACACAGAAGACAATGGCCATCAAAATTCCTCACCGAGGCACCAGCCAGCGCCAGCATTCTTGTTGTGCCCAGGATGCCCACAGACATGCAAACACAAGAGTGACGCCAAGCCGACCAGGAGGGAACCATCCGGCAAGATGGCCACTGGTGTTGTCTCTTCTTACCTGCATGAACGGCCAATACATGAAACCAGTCTGAAAAAAAAAAGAAACAGAGTGGTCGGCAGGTGACCGGGCAGAGACGGCCATCCCACACAGCCACAGCATCTCTAAATGAACGTCAGCGTGAGCGTCCATGGAGCCCACCAGAGTGCTGGCCACGGCCTTCTCACTGAGACGCGGTGGCAATGCCTACAGCTCTGGTATATAGCGCCTTACCTTGTACGTATTCCAGAATTTCTCCCGGCAATCCTGAAGAGGGTCCTTCTTACCTTCCATCAGGCTGACCCCTGAAACCAGAATAAAAATCGAGTGACCAATCGAAAGTGGACGAGGGGGTACATCTTTAATAAACAGGCTGTTTGATTGATGGCTTTTCAGAAACTCTAAAAATGAATAAAACTAAATCAACATCTCCAGGAGTCGCGGCCCAAAGTCAAACACGTCCCCCCACTCGGTCACTTTCACACACGAGGGGCTTCCTTCAGTTGCTCAGTCCACTCAAGTTGGGCAAACCGCCACTTTGTCCTGCCCATAAGTTTAAAATTCGACACTGTGAGCCCCTTCAGGTGTCACAAAGCAGATTTTATATATAGCGCCTTTACACAGCAGGAGTCGTATTGTCACGTGAGGTGAGTAGAGGGACGTGAAGAAGTTAGGGATTATTGACCATGCCAGGAGTGAATGGTGGGCTTTGCACCAGGAACTTTGTATTGTACAGGCCACTAGGGGGCGCATGTTTGGTAGGGTACAGTCACCTCCATTGTTGTACAGTGTGAAGTGACTTACTCGGTGTCACACAATGAGACAATGGAGACAGCTGGTCCAGTTACTTTGTGTCTTAATGGTCACTAGGGGGAGCTTTACTGGTGCAGCACAGTTGTCTCTATTCTTGTATGCTGTGAATCCCAGCAGTGAACTGACTCACTTGGTGTCACACAAAGAATCAAGAAGACCCCTGAACCAGTTACTTTGTGCTGTATGAGCCCCTCGGGGGCGCTTTAGTGCTGCAGTTCCATTATCTCCCCATTCCACAATGTGAGCTCTAGAGGGTGAAATGACTCACTCGGTGCCACACCCTTGAACCAGTTACTTTGTGTCTTAATGGTCACTAGGGGGAGCTTTACTGGTGCAGCACAGTTGTCTCTATTCTTGTATGCTGTGAGCTCTGACAAGTGAAATGGCTCAGGTCAGTCAGGTTAAGACCCTGAACCAGTTACTTTGTGCTGTATGAGCCCCTAGGGGGCGCTTTACTGCTGCAGTTCCATTATCTCTCCATTCTTGTACTGTGTGAGCTCTAAAATTGAGCAGCTCCGTTTGTGAATTTCCCCTTGGGATAAATAAAGTATCTATCTATCTATCTCCCGTATTCCACAATGTGAGCTCTAGAGGGTGAAATGACTCACTCGGTGCCACACCCTTGAACCAGTTACATTGTGTCTTAATGGCCACTAGGGGGAGCTTTACTGGTGCAGCACAGTTGTCTCTATTCTTGTATGCTGTGAATCCCAGCAGTGAACTGACTCACTTGGTGTCACACAAAGAATCAAGAAGACCCCTGAACCAGTTACTTTGTGCTGTATGAAACGGCTCCGTCAGTGCGAGTTAATGACCCGGTGCTTTGTGCTGTTTATGCCACTAGAGGGCGCCTCACTGGTTGTTGCCCACAAGGTCAGTGAAGACTCCTGCAGCAGACTTTGTGCTGAACTGACCACTAGAGGGTGCTATCTCTGCAAGGTGAAACGGCCTCCGCCCTAGGGGGCGCCATACTCCCAGTGGTGCACTGCCACAGTTGAAATGACTTATCTATGGCGACCTCTCAATGTTTGGCTTTACCAGCACAGGACAATTGTCTCCATTGCTGTACACTGCAAAGCTCCAGTAAGCAGAATGACAGAAGATGAACCCACAACGTTGGCCTTTGAAGTTCACAAGGGGGCACTGCGTAACTTTGTCTGGATTTCTGCAATATGGCGTCTAGCAGGTGAAATGGCTCACTCAGGGTCACACAGCAAGAAAATGGTGGCCTTTGAACCATCAACCACTGTGGGGGTCTCACTGGTGCAATACAGGGGTTGAGCTCTGGCAGGTGAGATGTCTGACACAACGTGTCAAAAGGGGGCTTTGTGCTTTATTTGCCGGTGCAGTACAGGGGTCTCTGTGGCTCACACTGTGAACCCTAACAGGTGAAATGACCCACTCGGTGTCACCTACAGTCCGTGGAGACCTCTGAACCAGGGGGCTCTTCACAGCTCGCGGCTTTTGATGTGAAGTCTGAGAGGGGAGCCAGCGGAGGGGAACTGAACCCACAACGTTGGGCCTTGAAGTCCTCCAGGGGGCTCCGGATTGCAGCAGTGCACCTGCAGCAGGTCACTCAGTGACACACAAGGGGTGATGGGTGGTCTTTGCACCAGGACCCCACTATAGGGGTCTCCGTTATAGTGCAGGTTGGACTCGCACGGGAAGACAGTGGAAGGGGGCAGACATCTCATAAGGGGGCTCCAGGAATCGCTTGTGTGCAGTGAATACAAACTGTGCCCCCAAATATGAGGTGAAGGGTCCCGTCCTGCTGGCCGACGCCATTGTCATTTGTGTCGTTAACAATTTGAAATATTCTGTGCAATCAAAACTCGCAGGCCAAGGCTGATTTTTGCTAAATATGAAATAAGCGATGATGTCTGCCGATGACTTTTGTCATTTTCAGGTCATTTCAGACAATTGTGGGTTCTTCTTTGTTTTTCGTGGAGGGGGTCCCAACACATCTGTCCACGTCTTGTGTGTAAATCGTTAAACCGTATTATTGTGTGCTCTTCTGAGGAGACATCAAGTGAGAGCGAGACATTAAAAGTGCGTCATTGTGAGGTCCAGGCCTCTGGGGGGCGCTCTACCAGTAAAGTACAACTGCCTCCATGTCCCCCCCAACTCACTCAGGGTCACACAGGAAGTCATCGGTGCCCATTAAACCAAAGACTGGCTAATCATCCAAGAGTCTGGCCACTAGGGGGCGTTGGGTGTCCTCTCTGCACCAGTAGCCCTGACTGTGACCGCCTTGACCACCACCTGAGGGCTCTTAACCTCCGTGCCAATGCCCCGGTCAGGAGGCGTGCAGGCTCAGTGGTCTCCAGCGACGCGGCCCACGCTGTTTGCTCTGCGGAGTTCACCATCAGTTTGCTTTTTCATTTATTTGACCTCCAGGCATGTGAATGCGATTCATCGGGGCTGACGCACAGCAGTGGGATTGTCAGGTGGCCGGAGGTCCAAAGTTTCTTTTCAGGCTGATCAGCTAAGTAGTCCTTTGGACCACCGGGGGTCTGTTTGTCACAGCGTTTGTGGTCAATGCAGGACTCACCTGTGTAAAAGGCGCTGATGGCCAGAGGGCCCCCCACGGTCACATCCAGAAGGACCTTCTTCAGGATCACGCCGGCCGCCCGGCCTGGAAAGCTGCGCTCCAGAAATCGCATCCACACGTAGTTGAAGTTGGCATGGAAGGAGAAGGCCACCACAGCCACGTTCCGGGTCTGCCTCCAGTTGAAGTCGGCTCTCCTGCTGAAACCCTGGTGAACCAAGTCGCCCCCTGCAAAGAGGGACCCATACAGGGCGACATTGGTGATCCAGGGGAACCGCCTCACCGGGTTCAAAATGGAGTGCCACATCCTGTACTCTGGCTCATGAAGTCCTGAGCTGAAACACAATGCATGTTAGACGGGTGCCATAAAATAATGGGAGCCACTGCCCGCGTACACCATCTCACATAAACTGAGCCGGGCATAACTTGTACCGTTGTGGCACAAAACACATGCAGCCAAATTACAGGGACAGTGAAGGGCACCACATGAAGGGACTGTCACCACACCTTCACTCAGCCTATCGCACTGGCAGGGCTGCCCTCTATCACTATGAGTCAAATAGCAGGAATACTGTAGAGTGGCATGTGACTGATGGGGGGCACACGCAAGGCAGTTATGCCACTCGCTTGCCCATCATCATTCCAGGTTACACTCTAACATTCAGCCTGTCAATGAAAACTGCCACCCCCAGGGACACAGCTATATGGAGGGAGCTGCCACTTATATGCCACCTCAATATTCATCCTGCCAATCAAAGCTGCCAGCCACATTCACCAATTATACTGGCACAGCTGCCCATCAGGTGTCCTCAAATACCTCAAGCTTCACTCTCCCAATTGCAGTTGTCACCCACTGGCATGCCATCATACAGACAGGGCTATCCATCGCGCACCATCCATCAATGAGGACTGCCAATCACATCTGCTGCCCACAAACACCTCATCTTAGTGGCACAACGGCCCCTCGGGTGTCCCTTAATCCATGAGAGTCATGCCTCAGGATTCAAAGCTGGCACTCACACACTCCAACAATCAGTCAGAGTTGCAGCTGGCACTCCATCATATTGGCAGAGTCCTTCAATGAATGTCACATCCCAAACTCCATCTGATTTTCCACCTACATGTACCTGATCTTGGTGGCACAGCTGTCCCACAGGTGTCCCTTAATCCGAGAGTGACGCCTCAGGATTTACAGTTTAAAGATCCAATCAGTCGGTGAGAATCACATCATACGGGTAAGAGCTGCCCCTCAAACCGCCTCTCAGTGAGAGTCATTTCTTAAAATTAACGCCACCAGTCAGATCAGGTCTGCCACCCGCACGCACCTCGTCAAACTGGCATTAACTGCTCTCCATCAGTGCCAATCAATCCCTGCCATATATACTCTGCCACTCACATGCCCCGCACACATTCACCCACCCACTCTGTCAAAGCTGCCACCCACAGTCATATGGATTTAAAGAGTGCCCCCCCACTAACGTCACGCTGTACCCAGCGGGCGCCCTCACCAGTCGCTCTTGTTTCGGAGCAGCGCCGATCAATCGACAGACATCTACGGCTTAACCGACAGGTGGTCAGGCTCGTGCGAGGAGCCTCACCGTCCGACTGTTCATTGTGAAGCGCGACGCGCGACACTGACACCGGTGAGTCCGGGCGGTCCCTGTCTCGATGAGGTACGGGGTGCGAAGCCGGCAACCTCTGAAATGTCTACGCCACTGAGTTGAAGAGACATCTAGTACCGTATAATTAGGGAAGGGGTGTGTCGTTGGGGGGCGCGTCATGGGGGCGGGACAATGCAAAGACACCAGTACGAGGCATACAGGTGGGTAAAGAAAACGCAGATGGGCGGGATTAAGGGCGTGGACTACAAATGAGACGCGTCTAGAAGGTCTAGAAGATGATGAGGGGAGGAGCTAGAATAAGGAAGCTGAATGAGAAAAAAACAACGAGACGCGACTCCTGCCAGTGATTTGATGTAATTAAAGAAAGGACGGGGCATCCCAACGGATGACTGGCGACATAACACGCGCTCCTGTATCCGGCGTGTAAGGACGCTGAGTTCTGTCCAACACTTAAGCAATCTGCCACAGCCCAATACACCCACCATTCACAACTGACTCTTTCCAATGGCCATCTTGTGCCTAACCCTCAGATAAAGCAGGAACAAAACACAACGGTCTCATTTGTCATTCCGACTTGGATGAAGGCAGACTGGGCAGCTGTAACGGTTGTGCTGCCTAAATTCAGATGTCGCCTTTAATAAATCTGAGTACAGCCCCAGACCGATAGACGGACAGTAACCAGAAGGGAGTTAAGTGCAACTGCTGTTTGAAACCCCGCCCTTGCAGTTCACTTCCTGGTTGCGTTGCGTCGTTGCCTGGTAACGACGCAGCGACGTCGCTGCCAGCGTGGAGAAGTCACCCGTTCCAGGAAGTGGAGAAGCCGGAGCTTGGGTGAGCAGAGTTCGAGCTCTTGGCTGCTTTTTGCTGCGCTCCTCCTCGTGTCCACGCCTCCGACTGTCGTCTAGAGAAGAAGCCGAGCCAAAAGCCCCTCGGTTAAGTCCAAGAAGCGGCCGTCAAGGTCTCCGGCACTTTCAGCCTGCACGTATGCGGCCTGCCGACTCCATGGAGAAGCCTTTTCACCAGGTACCGAGCGTGGCGTGATTGCGCGGGGCGGCGCGGGACTCGGGAGCCGCAGGGGCTGGCAGCGGTTGCTGTCTGTTTTCGCGATCGTCACGTGTCTGCTGGTGTAGCGTGCCCTGCCCTGCCCTCGCACCCGGGAGCGGGGCACCAGTCGGGTGGGTGTGTTACGACGCGTGTCAGTGCTGGGCAATCCTGGGGTGACATTTCAGACTGTCAGTCTTCATCCTGCGCGAGCATGGCAACGTAACAAGTGTCTGATGCTGATTGGGCAACGAAATGCCAAGTATCCGACTCTGCCAGGCCTCAAGTCTCAGGTGACCAGACCAGTACTAAAAGCGCACAAAAGTACCAGCAAATGAGTGCAAGCTGGGCACACGAATGCTTAGTGTCTGATTCTGGCAGGGCACACAAATAGGCATAAGTGCTGGTGGGCCACCCAGCGTCACCAGTGAACAAAATCCCAGGTTCCTGCATCAGAGGCTGTTGGGCTAAAGAGATCCCCAGAGTTGAAAGTGCTCCAAATTGCCCACTGCCAAATGCTGATGTGGCACAGAGGAGCCCATGGTCTGGTGCTAGAAGAGTGCCATGCTAAAAAAAATGCAAAAAATGCTCAGTGACAAATACTGATATGGCACAGAAATGCCCAGCGTCTAGTACTGGTAGGGCATTTGAATGCAAAATGCTCTATAAAGTGATAGCAAATTGGGCACAGGAATGCTTAGGGTCTGATTCTAACAGGGCACACAAATGGGTATAAGTGCTGGTGTGGCACAAAGACGCCCAGTGTCACCACCAGTGAAGAAAATTCCAGGTTTCTGTATCAGATGCTAATGGATTAAAGAGATGCCCGCTGCCTAATGCCATTGTGTAGCCCAGGGTTTGGTGCTAGCAAGGCAGAGCAGTTTGATGCCAATATAATGGTATATTAAATAAAACTGCACAGAATGCACAGTGACAAATAATAAAAGATAAAGCACATAGATGCCCAGTATCTCCAGTATCCTATGTACAACTACCAGCAAGCTGGGCACAGGGATGCCCAGAGTTTAATTCTGACAGGAACTTAAAAAGTGAACATGTGGAGATATGTCTGACGTTTAATGAGGGCACAGAGACCACCCGTGTCATTGCAAGTGACCAAAATACCAGGTCCCCATCTGATGCTGGCACAGAACAGAAAACACTGAAATTGTTCAGTGCCCAGAGGAGGGGGCAGTGCTGGCCAGGCATAGAAATGCCCTTGGTCTCATACATTGTGAATGCAGTACTAAACGTGCACAAAATGCCCTATGCCAAACACTGTTGCCCAGTGACCAGTACTACCAGGGGCACATGGCTACCAAATGCTACACTAAAATGACAGCAAATTGGGCAATTAGTGCCTTGATTTTGACAGGGCACAAAAATAGGGATATAGCTGGTATGGCACAGAGAAAGACAAAATACCAGGAAGTCAGATTTATAAAACTTGTGTATGCACAAAAAGTGGCACCGAACAGAGGGAACGGGCAGAGAGGTCAGAAATGTCTTGGCCAAGCATCAGCTCTGTTATGCCCGCTGTGCTGGAAGCCTTAAGCGAATGACAGGGTGTTACATTCAGTTTCTGTATGGCGTCGGTGTACAGGGCATCATAAAAAGGCAGTCTGCAGCTGTGCCCACTTTTCCTAATGTAACTGGTGCGATTGGTGGCACTCCTATTGCAATATGGGCACCTAGCAAAGCTGTGACCTCTGTGATGCCAGCCTTTGTGGCTTGGTAGCCTGGCGTTCAGCTCGCGATTCATTCATTTTGAGGCAAAGAAGTGGTGCCAGGTGACTTGCTGATGGTGCTGGCTGGCACATTGGTAAAGAAACTGGCCAAATCCTCGGGTGTTTTCACGTGGCTCGTGCTATTCATCCATCCATCACCCAACCCGCTATATCCTAACTACAGGGTCACAGGGGTCTGCTGGAGCCAATCCCAGCCAACACAGAGCGCAAGGCAGGAAACAAATCCCGGGCAGGGTGCCAGCCCACCGCAGTCATGCTATTCATTATAACAGCAATCATGTCATTGCCAGGTGACAGTGGCTACCAGCTCAGGTACTGGCACCTTATGCCTTTCCTTGACCTGCCATAGGCACTCTAATGCCATGCCTGATCTTGGCACACTCATGTGTAGGGCACATCATAGGACTTTTCCAAGTGCAGGTGCCAGCGTCTCATTTTTGTCAGTTCTGACAGGAAACAAAATTGAACACATGGAGATGCCAGATGTCAAGTGCTGGAAGGGCACAAAGCGCCAAACACCCGTCCCCCTAATTCGGTTGATGGTGGGCTACAGAAAGCACTAATGCCAGTAGGGCCCAGAAGTGCCCAGTACTTAGTACTGGCCAGGCATTGGTGGTGGTTTGGTACTAAAGTTATCAACACCAGCTTTTAGACCTCCATTCTGGTGCCATCCATCCCCATCCCTGCCTCCCTGGTGTGCCACACTGCCATTACAACACACATAGAGATGCTCGACTTGCCTAGCACTGACAGTGCTGCCCAGTGTTTGACACAAATGGGGCACAGAGGTCCTGAGTGTCTTCTGATGGTGGAGCAGGTGGATGGCCTGTGGAGATGTGATGGCAGTAATCTTACACTGACTGGACACCGAGGTGCCCGCTGTTAGAGCCATGCAGTAACTCTAAAGCAGGAATTGATGAATTGGCACCTTGTCCAGGGTTGGTCCATCCATTTGGCCCAATGCTGCCCCAGGGCCTTGTACCCCTAAATTGAGTTAAACCTGTGCAGGAATTTGGAATTTCAGATCAAACTTATTGGAGGAGGCCCGTCCAGTTGCGAGTGCCAGTGCCGCTGGTTGTCCATTTCGGGGAATACGCAGCTCTTCAGTTGCTGCCGTGGACTCTTTGAGGCGACTGCAGTCAATTCTGCACACAAAAATAAGAATCGGCCTTTGAGCGTTCAGTTAAATCTGCGTGGAGGCAGGAAGAAAAAATCCAAAAATGTCATCCATAAGGGAGACGAAACGCGTACAAGTGGGAGATGACGGCGGGCCGTACTCTGCCCGCTCCGCGCCTTGTGTCAAGCTGGCTTTTCCAGTTTCGGCGTCCGTGCGAGGCCGGCTTTTGTCTTTAGACGATCTTAACATTTTGTAATCGTCTTGTTTGTCTTTTTTTTTCTTAATGAATTTTACGTTTGGCGTGAAGTCTCGGAGTTTTAGAAACACTCACAAAATATTTGTTCCTTATTAAAGAATGGATGTTGTGCCCACTCAGCCGGGCTTTCCACAGAGCGTCAGACCAGGAGATGTTGTGTTGTTTTCATTCACTTGTAATTTGTTTTTGCACTGAAGGACTGAAAAACAAACAGTCGGCAAACGGCACGTAGCTGGCATTTAAGGATCTTCAGGACTGGAAGTAAACGTCCGCCTTCCTCTCAATCCTGCCAAGCAGCTCTGAAAAAACATCCACTTTGTAGACTTGATATAAAAATACACCTTAGATGCCATCATAACATCTTGGGGGACCCCCCCCCCATTGCTTTAACGCAATCATCACATCACAAGAAGCCCCCCCCATTGCTTCAACGTGATGATAACACCCCCCCTTTGCTGAGACACAATCATATCATCTTAGGGACCCCCCCATTGCTTTGATGAAATTATCAAATCTTAGGGACCCCCCATTGCTTTGATGCAATCATAACAACTCAGGGAATCCCCCCTTTGCTTTGATGCAATGATAAAATCTCCATGGACCCCCCCCCCATTGCTCCGGCTCAGTGATAAAATCTCGGGGGGAATTTGCAATGATGCAATAATAAAATCTCTGGGAGCCCCCCCCATTGCTCCAACAAGATGATAAAAATCTCTGGGGACCCCACCATTGCTCCTCCATAATCATATCATTTTGGGGAGCCCCCAATGTAATCATAACAACTCCTGGGAACCCCACTTTGCTTTGATGCAATGATAAAATCTTGGGGGACCCCCATTGCTCTGATGCGGCGGTACAATCTCTGTGGACCCCCCTCCCCCATTGCTTCACATGCGATCATAACATCTCGGGGACACCCCGTGTTTCTTTGATGTGATTGTAAAATCTTGGGGAGCTCCTCCCCCATTACTCTGCTGAGATGATAAAATCTCTGGGGACCCCCCCATTTCTCCAATATGATAATAAATTCTCAGGGACCACCATATTGCTGTGATGTGATAATAAAATGTTGGGAAGCCCCCCGTTACTCTGATGCAATGATAAAATCTTGGACGACCCCCATTGCTTCAACACAAGTATGGTATCTCCAATGTGATTGTCACATCTCGGGACCCCTAAGCTAATTTTTTTTTCTAATCCACAGTTCAAAACCTTGGTTGTCAGGGGTGGCCTTCCGGGTGATGGCATCTCGACATGCCTGTTCTACATGTGACTACTTTATACCTCTTTGTGTTTCTGAGGGCGAGTGCAACATTCATAAACTCCGCCACAATTAATGCTTCGTCAATACAAATATTAAAATTTTGTACACCAGTAATAATAAAGTATTACTGATATGACACAGAGAGGACCACAAAGGCAGCACTCTGAAGAGCTCCTGAACGTCCTGTGCGTAGTTTAACATATTTTGACTGTTTATACAAATTATGTGATTTATTCGACTCAGAGTCTGTAAGAATATGTGGTGTTAATGGTAGCTCAGTGCAGCGTATCATTTCTTCTTCTTTTTCTTCGTCTTCTTCTTCCTTAGAATTTCCCATTTTTCTATGGGGTCGACCTTCTGATTGCCAGTGTAGATCCTCAGCCACAGAGCCGCCACTCCATTCAGTGCAGCGTATAACTGACGTATTAAAAAGTGCAGCCTCGTGATCGAGACAAGTCAAACACAGATATAAGACGTATTCTATAAAATATAAAATGGTCGGATTTTTTTGTTCAATTTGTGTCTAATTGACACCAACTGCATCAGCTGCAGAACTGAGAGACCTCGATAGTCTAGAACAGCAGTTCCCAACCTGTGGGTCGCGACCCCGTTGGGGGTCGAATGATGCTTTGCCAGGGGTCGCCTAAAAATATGGAAATATGGGTTTTGTCTGTTCTAATGTGTAAAACTTGTTATTGTACACATTTTTTCCATCGGTAGTTTTTTACTATAATTGTCATTCGAGGATAGATGTTGCAGACAATTGAATCAGAATAATTTCAAACGTTTTAATTGACGTAACTTTATTATTTTTAACTGTTTACATTACTGGGATTTACGCACTTCTTCTTCCATTTCCAACAACATATCTTTGTGAAACAGGACTTTCCAGCTTGTTGGTTATCAATGTTGCAGAAGATGATCTTCGTTGTGTATTTGCACAGACTGCCCCGAGAATTTCTGATCTGGTGAGAAAGAAGCAGCCTCAACCTTCGCACTGACGTTGGCTTTTTACGTGTCCTGTCGCAACAGTTTTGTAACGATGTAGTTTACTGTTGTCATATTAAGACTGTTACCCACGCTACGCCATGCTGTTCACATTTTCACATAAGTATACAACATGAATACGGTGAATACAGTTCAATACCCAATGAAGAAAAACAAATAAACATAAGTCATAAAGACAAAATTTCATTTATTTGTAATTAGAAATAAATATTTCACAATATATAATTACATATTGTTTTTGTTATTAATCACTATGCTTTAATTATTTTCAATTTGTAACAATGAAGATACATCCTGCATATCAGATATTTACATTATGATTCATAACAGCAGCAAAATTACAATTATGAAGTAGCAACGAAAATAATTTTACAATTGGGGTCGGCACAGCGTGGGAAATGAATTGTATTACAGGGTCGCGGCACTAGAAAGGTTGAGAACCGCTGGTCTAGAAGTTTAATAAACGCTGAAAACACATTTGAGTGCAGGAACTGAAGGGAATTGAATTCGTCATGAGGGGCGTCAGGTCACCACCTGAAACGGGGGGGCAGGCGTCAATTTATGGACCTCCTGGTGTCTGAAGTGCTCGGATCTGTCCGAGGCCTAAAATTGTCCTGACTGCAGCTGAATCCTTCTCGTCTTAGCCTGCTCCAGCAGTTCCAGGCGAGTGTGGTCCACATTCCTGACTAGAGATGGCCTCACCCCAGGTAGCCAGCCTGATAAAACTCCACAGGCGGGTTTTGACCTGCATAGGCCTAAAATGGTTCTTTTGGCTTTTAAAATTTCAAAATAGTTTGTAAAAAGTCCTTCACAATACAGTAATCCCTCCTCGATTGCGGGGGTTGCCTTCCAGAACCCCCCGCGATAGATGAAAATCCGCGAAGTAGAAACCATATGTCTGTATGGTTATTTTTATATATTTTAAGCCCCTATAAACTCTCCCAAACTATTAACATTATTAGAGCCCTCTAGACATGAAATAACACCCTTTAGTCAAAAGTTTAAACTGTGCTCCATGACAAGACAGAGATGGCAGTTCTTTCTCACAATTAAAAGAATGCAAACATATCTTCTCTTCAAAGGAGCGCCGTCAGGAGCAGAGAATGTCAGAGAGAGAGAAAAGCAAACAATCAAAAATCAATACGTGCTTTTGGGCTTTTAAGTATGCCGAAGCACCCGCGATAAAGTGGCATTTTTTAGAGGAGCGTCCGTATCTTCTGTGCAAACAGCCCCTCCGTCAGGCAGAGAGAGTGAGAGAGACCGAGAAAAGCAAACAATCAAGCACCGCGCGGGAAGCAAATCGTATATCATTGAGGATACGTAACACGTGCTCTGATTGGGTAGCTTCTAAGCCATCCGCCAATAGCGTCCCTTGTATGAAACCAACTGGGCAAACCAACTGAGGAAGCAAGTACTATAAATTAAAAGACCCATTGTCCGCAGAAATCCGCGAACCAGCGAAAAATCCGTGATATGTATTTAGATATGCTTACATTTAAAATCCGCGATGGAGTGAAGCCGTGAAGCCGTGAAAGTCGAAGCGCGATATAGCGAGGGATTACTGTACACACAAAAAAAAATGCACTTCAAGAGGGAGGAACCGTCTAAACTTCTGGCTTGAATGTCAACAAAACTTAACATGTTAACGCAGGCATCGTGAAAGTCACACGGACGATAAAAGTGACAGCAGTGGCATGCTGGGTGGCTGTCCTCTGGAAGGCGGTGTGCTGATAGAGGGGTCCTAAAACACCAGGGTGGTCATAAGTGTGCCGTTAGTTTTAAGATCCCCCCCCGAGCTGCTGTGGCGGTGGCGTCGACGACTCATCACAGGATATTCATTTGTTAAGCAAATGAAGCGAATCAAATAACAAGCGGGGCCTGAAGGCTCATTCTGAGCGCCGTGATTCGTTTCGGAGGCCCGCACTTCTGACACGTGAAGCTTTGATGGCCTGCAGTCCTAAACGTAGACGGTGCGAAACGGAGGACACCCGCTCGTCTACAAGTCCTTTTGTTTTAATTCTCTGTGGATGGGCTATTTCTTGGGTGTATGCCAGGCAAAGGTACAGCAGATCGGAGAGATTCTGGAAAAATATCGAGAGGAATGGAAAGGAGTGGCGTGTGCTTGGCATTTATGGATTTAGAGAAGAAGGCATGTGATTGACACTCGGTGCCACGGCCCACCTGCCTAAAGTAAAGTCATCCCTGATGGAGGGATCCTTTCATTGGATTAGCGCTATTTCAGCGGTGGAATGGCCAAATGGGGGTGGCAGCTTGATGAATGAGGTCTCCAGGACTCTGAACAAATCCAAATCCTATTATGGGATATCATCTACTGTTAAATTGTACTCCGGTACTTCTAAAGGTTTTATTTTTATACTGCATTGAGGATTTGTTCTGTTCTGTGTGTTGTATTGTATTGACTTGACACCCACTGCACACCCAGCCTACCTGTAAAGGGGTCTCTCTTTGAACTGCCTTTCCGGAGGTCTTTTCTTGTCTTTTAAAAAGAGTCAAGGCTGGGGGGCTGTCAAGAGGCAGGGCCTGTTAAAGCCCATTGTGTGATTTTGGGCTACAAAAAAATAAATTGTATTGTATTGAGAAATATGGACATGTATGAGAAGGGAGCACCACAGACATGGAGAGGGGGCCTTGTGCACAGTAAAATTAAGTCCCCATAAAGCCCAATTTTTAAAACCATGCCGCCCCAACATCTTTTTAGTTTCAGCACTGGAGTCAGATGGCCGTTTTCTATGGAGGAATATTTCGGACAAAATGAAATAAATAAATAAATGCGTAAATAAATAAAAGTACTGTGAAATGTGAGCATAAATAAATAAATGTGTCATGAAATGAGAGCCTTAATAGATAAATATGTCATGAAATGAGAGCATAAATAAATAAATGTGTCACGAAATATGTTTTTCGTTGCTTATTTATTTATTTCATTTTGTCTGTAACATTCCTCCAAACCGTCATGAAATACGGCTTGAAATAAAACTGTCACTTTCACTCGTCAAAGTTGAGAGGGTGGGCTTTAACACGCCCTCTAGTTACTGATTGGTGAATCGATAGCACAAGAATTCATTAGAAAAATGCTTACTACTGCCGATGAAATGGATTCTGGCGAAGATATTACGTATTTCAGAGAGAGAATTGAAGATTTATCGGAAGAAATTACAATGTTGGCGGCCCTTTTAGACTCCGATATAG
Organism: Polypterus senegalus; assembly: GCF_016835505.1. Taxonomy (NCBI): domain Eukaryota; kingdom Metazoa; phylum Chordata; class Cladistia; order Polypteriformes; family Polypteridae; genus Polypterus; species Polypterus senegalus. The sequence continues at coordinate 159,743,118 of NC_053166.1, read as the reverse complement.
ATGAAACTGTTTTTGAAATTATCGAAGAAGAGGTGGAACGGACTCGACTACACTCCAGTTCAGGTGACACAGTTCCCTGCTCTGGACGTCCATCCTTTGACATTCCAGCTGAGTCAATAGAACACCTTCTGTTATGCGGTTTAAAAGTACGACAGATTGCAGATCTATAAGGTGTATCGGAGAAGACGATCACAAGGCGAATGAGCCAGTTTGATACACGGTAAGCTGCAACGGCTGTATTAGTTTAGGTACTTTGACATGGAATGCCCAAAGCAGCGCCAACTAATATTTTGAACTGAACAACTTTACCACTGATCAGAGCTGTACTGTTGTTTGAAAAAGTAGCTGCGAATATGCAACTGACTTTATACTCGTAAAACAAGGGTCAAATACTCAGTTCTAAAAGGGCCGCCAACATTGTAATTTCTTCCGATAAATCTTCAATTCTCTCTCTGAAATACGTAATATCTTTGCCAGAATCCATTTCATCGGCAGTAGTAACCATTTTTCTAATGAATTCTTGGGCTATCGATTCACCAGTCAGTAACTAGAGGGCGTGTTAGAGCCCACCCTCTCAACTTTGACGAGTGAAAGTGACAGTTTTATTTCAAGCTGTATTTCATGACGGTTTGCAGGAATGTTACGGACAAAATGAAATAAATAAATAAGCAACGAAAAACATATTTCGTGACACATTTATTTATTTATACTCACATTTCACTGTACTTTTATTTATTTACGCATTTATTTATTTATTTCATTTTGTCCGAAATATTCCTCCATAGTTTTCAAGCACCTTGTGCTCAGTTGTCTGTTAGTGCGATCAGGACTCCATTTGCGAATCGCCCAACACTTTCTTATTCTTCTTCCATTTACATCGAAGTCAAGTCAGCAGCTCTGCGGAAGTATATAAGCACAATGGAGGCTCCAATGGAAAGCACCTCCACGGGATTTGTAATGCGGTGCCGCTGTGAGACTTTGGGGGAAGAATGAAGGAGTTCTCTGTTATTCAGTATTGAGGTCTGAAAGCTGCCCATCAGTACCCAAGTCAGAGTCGTAGTAGTGAGCCGACACTTGTCAGGGCAATGGGCCGACTCCTTACCTGGCCAGGACCCGTGGCCTGGATAAATTACTGAGGTAAACCTAAATCTACCAAGCCGTACCTCTGACAAATAATATTTTCCCCCCAATTGACGGGTAAACACAAGCAAATAGCCAAACGTAAATCAAGTGCAGTGACATACACTGTGTGCACAATTATTAGGCAAGTGAGTATTGTGACCATATTTTATTTACTCTAAGCTGTACAAACTTGAGTGCTGATTGGATATAAGCATGTCAGGTGACGTGTATTTGTGTAATGAGGGAGGGCGTGGCCTAAGGAGATCAACACCTTACATCAAGGTGTGCAGAATTATTAGGCAGCTTGTTATCCTCCGGTAAAATGGGCCAAAAAAAGAGATTTAACCGACATTAAAAAGTCAAAAATTGTAAAAATGGCGGATGAAGCACTCTTGAAATTGCTCAGATATTGCAGCGAGATCACAGAACCATGAAACGTTTTGTTGCAAATAGTCAACGGGGTCACAAGAAACGTAAACGCAAATAAACTGCCAAAGATTGGAGAAGAATCAAACGTGAAGTTACCAGGAAGCCGTTATCCTCCAGTGCTGTCATATTCGAGAACTGCAACCTACCTGGAGTGTCCAAAAGTACAAGGTGTCCAGTGCTCAGAGACGTGGCCAAGGTAAGGAGGGCTGAAACCCGACCACCACTGAGCAAGACACGTAAACTGAAACGTCAAGACTGGGCCGAGAAACATCTGAAGACAGATGAGACGAGAGGGACAGTTGACGGAGCAGATGGATGGGCCCGTCGCTGGATCGGTAACGGGCACAGAGCTCCACTTCGACTCAGACACCAGTAAGATGAAGGTGGGGTACTGGTATGGTCTGGTATTATCATAAGATGTGCTAGTTGGACCTTTTCAGGTTTAAGATGGACTCCCAAACCTACTGCCAGTTTTTAGAAGACAAAGACAGTGGTAAAAGAAAAAGTCTGCATCTTTCTAGAAGACCCGGATTAATATGCAGGCCGATGCCCCGTCACATGCATTGAAGTTCTCTGACAGAATAATGACATGGCCCCCTTCCTCACCTGACCTAAAGCCCTTGTTACACGGCAGATTTACGGAGAAGGAAAAGAGAAGACATCTGTGAACGGCGTCTGGGAGAGGCTGTGGCTGCTGCTGCTGCTGTACAAAAAGATGTCAACAGATCAAGAAACCGACCGACTCCATGAATGGACGGCTTATGACTCTCATTGAACACAAGGCTGGCTGTATTGGGCACTGGTATCATATTTGAAATGTCACAAATGTTTATTTGTAAATTTATAGAGCTGTTTGTTATTCTGACTTTAACAGATGGAAACAAACAAGTGAGATGGGAACATTTTAGTTTTGCGTAATAATATTCCCCTGATGACGTTCACACTCGCGTTTCCTTTGTAAAACATTCCAGTTTCAGGTTTATTAACATTTTGGATTGACTGATAGCACTGTGTCTGTTCATAGTAGAATGAATCCTCAAAAACACAACTTGCTTAATAATTGTGCACACAGATGAAATAAAATGAAAAATACAATAATACAAAATCCCGGCATAATATATACATACAGTCATGGCCGAAATTATCGTTCACCCCTGGAATTTTCCCAGAAAGTGCACCATTCTCTTTTGGTATCCACTTATTTATTTCCTTTACGTGCATTGGAACAGCACAAGAGAAAAAAAAGCCAAATCTGACATCATTTCACACAAAACTCAAAAACCCGGCTGGACAAAATTATCGGCACCCTCAACTTAATATTTAGTCGCACGCCCTTTGGAAAAAATAACTGAAATCCAGCACTTCCTATAACCATCGCCAAGCTTGTTACGCCTCTCAACTGGAATTTCTGACCCCTGTTCTTTTGCAAACTGCTCAAGGTCTCTCAGATTTGAAGGGCGTCTTCTCCCAACAGCAATTTTGAGATCTCTCCATAAGTGTTCAATCGGATTTAGATCCGGACTCATTGCTGGCCACTTCAGAACTCTCCAGCGCTTTGTCTTCAACCATTTCTGGGTGCTTTTAGAGGCATGTTTGGGGTCATTGTCCTGCTGGAACACCCATGACCTCTGACACAGACCCAGCTTTCTGACATTGCGCCCCATTATCTTTTGGTAGTCTTCAGATTTCATGATGCATTGCACACAGTCAAACCTCTTCAAACCTCCACCATGTTTGACTGGAGCTACTGTGTTGTTCTGTTCTTCGTAGGCCTCATTCCGTTTTCTGTAAACAGTAGAATGATGAGCTTTACCAAAAAGCCCTACCTTGGTCTCATCTGTCCACAAGACGTTCACCCAGAAGGATTTTGGCAAACTCCTGTCTGGCTTTTTTATGTTTCTGTGTCAGCAGTGGGGTCCTCCTTGCTCTCCTGCCGTAGCGTTTCATTTCGTTCAGATGTCGACGGATAGTTTGAGCTGACACTGTTGCACCCTGAGTCTGCAGAACAGCTTGAACATATTCTGAAGTTGATTCGTTCGGTCAGACTCTCCTTCGTTGCAGTCTTTTATCAGTTTTTCTCTTCTGTCCACGTCCAGGGAGATTAGCTACAGTGCCATGTGTTGTGAACTTCTTGATTATTTAACGCACAGTGGTCAAAGGAACATGAAGATCTCTGGAGATGGACTGGTAGCCTTGAGATTGGTGATATTTTTCCAGAATTTTTGTTCTCAAGTCCCCCGACAATTCTCTGCTCTTCTTTCTGTTCTCCATTGGCGCTTTTCCACTGCATAGTACGGTTCAGTACAGCTCACCTTGGTTCGGCTCAGTTCGGCTCGGTTTGCGTTTCGACTGCAGTTTAGTACCGCTTTAGAGTGGGCGGGATTATTCACATTTCGTTATAGTTGCTCCGCCTCTACTACCGTGACATCATCGTAAACGCGCCACAAACAAACACACAACAATGGAGCATATCGACGGAATGGTGTTCTTCTCCTACTCCTGTAGTCGCTCTTCATTTTTTTTAACTTGTCCCTACACTGTTTGTAAGTCCGATGGTAGCCGTGTGCGCCCAAGAGCTTAGCGACCTCCTGAAAAACGTTTTCATTTCGCGTCGCCCCATCCAGCTCTCGCTGGATCTGCTCCTCGGCTACCAACGAGAGGAACGTCTGTACTTCCTCAATAGACCACGAAACAGTGTTAAAACAAAATGGTGCGTCCGAACCTTCGCTGGCTGTGCTAAAAATCTAGCGGGTCTGTTGTGTCTCGTGTCACAAGTTCAGTGACGCAGTAATGACGATTTTCTCCGGCCAATCGGTGACCATCAGAGTTTACACGTCACGTTTTGGTAACGGCTCGGCGCGCTTGGAACCTCGGCTGAGGTGGTACTAAAAAAAGGACCAGGTACCAGGTACTGTTCCCAGTGGAAAACCCCCCAAAAGTGAGCTGAACTGAACCGTGTCGTGCCGTACTATGCAGTGGAAAAGCGCCTCATGCTTAGTGTGGCCCACTCAGACACACAACACAAAAGTTCAGTCAACTTGTCTCCATCATAACTGGCTTCAGGTGTGATTGCTATGTTGCCAGCACAGGCGAGTTCAAACGAGCATCACATGCTTGAAATAAAACGATTTGCCCACAAGGTGCCAATAAGTTTGTGTGGCCCATTTTTGGAGTTCTGTGTGACTTGATGTCAGATTTGGCTTTTTTTCTCTGTTTTTTTGTGATGTTCCAATGCACGTAAAGGAAATAAACGTGTGGATACCAAAACATTTGGGATTGCAACAATTTCCTGGGAAAATTCCAGGGGTGTCGATAATTTCGACCGTGACTGTATATCCCTCCACCAGACCACCAACGTGAAAGGCGTTATATATACACTAATCGATCCTCCCTGGTCCCTGCACACGAATAACAAACACACAATACAAATGATGACAATGAATGATAACGAACGTGAAAATAAGTCCGGTTAAATAAATAACTGTCCAAATTACTGCTAGCTGTCCCAAAATGTTTGTGTTTGATTCTCCTGAATGAAATACCGGAACAATCTCACCGTGATTCCTCGGCGATGGTGGAAAATAATGTCCAACCCTGGGGTTTCTGGAGATGAATGCCTTGTAGTAATCCGGCCGAGTGAGATACAAGCTGGAAAAATGTCACGATGTGAATGAAGGCAGGAATTGGTCATCAGTGGCGGTTTGGTGAATCTCCTTCTCTCTCCTCTCTCTACCTCTTCTTTCCCTCCTTTCCGTTTAAATAATAATGGAAAAACCTCCAGTTCTGACGTTTCCAGGGGGTCGCTGCCTCCTGTTTCCTGTTACGGGGACGACATTTAAACAAACACGTACTAGTTTAAACGGGGTGATGTGACGAGACGCGACAGAGTGCAGACGCTAAACGGCAACACTTATGTGGCCCGCGACGCTCTTCTCGCGAGTTATGGGTGCTACTGCTAGTGGAATAGTTGATCAGACCCCATGGCGCACGCTGTCTGCAGCACCACTGAGCATATTGTGGAGAGGAAATTGGAGCAGAGGAAGAGAACTATGGATGAAAGAGACCTTAAGATCAGTAGGAGAAAGACGGAACCTTCAGTTGTAAGTGACAAGAACAAGATGGAGAAGATAACGTCCAGGGAGAAAGACTTGAAAGTGTGGAAAACTTCAGATGTTTCATATCCGCAGGAACACAGGACGGGGATTGTTGCCTGCCGCTGCTGTCAGTTCAGGAGGAAATCCCAGAAGCTCGTAGCGGGTAAAAACTAGGATGACGTTTACGCTCTGCTTTAATGATTAAGTAAACTACTGAGTTAAAGTGGACATTTCGAGATTAAAGCCGAATTTTCTACTTTAATCACAAAATACACCTTTTCACTGTGTCCTTCATTTTTTTTTTCTCTGTGGCGGTACATGCTGTTGTGAAGTTGCAAAAAAAAAAAGACGGCACAGAAGATGATATGTGAGACTTTTAAAACGAATCGCGTCATCCCGATGGGGAATATGCGACGCTTGAATATAAAAGCAGCACGATTGCATCTGTATGTCGGAATTTTGCTTCACCACATCGAACAATTCATCAAACATCGAAGCGCGCACATCGATCCCGTAAGCGGCTTTCTGTCACCTGTAGATAGTAGACAGAGACCCTGACGTCACGCGTCCCGCCTTGTTCACACTCGCCCCGACTTTTTGCTGGTACTGCAACTCGTACACGCGTCACGTTCATTTCTGAGGACCTGCTCAATGAACGCTGGGAACGCGTGGCAGCCATGATGAGTCCGCGTTCTGAGCGTGAAGTATAAACGAGCCCTAAGGCCTCCACCTCTGTTGAGTGAGGGGTTGTTGATTTGCGCATCACCCGCAGTGGGTAGCGCTGCTGCCTCGCAGTTCGGAGTCCTGGGTTCGCCCTGCGTGGAGTCGGCATGTTCTCCCCGAGTCTGCGTGGGTTTCCTCCCACAGTCCAAAGACATGCAGGTTAGGTGCATTGGCGATCCTAAATTGTGCTTGGTGTGTGTGTATGTGTGTGCCCTGCGGTGGGCTGGCACCCTGCCCGGGGTTTGTTTCCTGCCTTGCGCCCTGTGTTGGCTGGGATTGGCTGCAGCAGACCCCCGTGACCCTGTAGTTAGGATTTAGCAGGTTGGATAATGGATGGATGGAAGCTGCCCTCACCCCTCTCTCAAGCCACTCGTCTTCTCTATCCAATATCTGGACGTTGAAGTCCTCAAGCGAGTGTCCTTTGTCCTTCAAATGGAGGTAGACGGCTGATTCCGGCCCTGAGGTGTTACTCCTTCTGTGCCGGGCCCTCCTCCTGTGTGGCGGCTGTTTGCTCTCTCCAGTGTACTTTAATCTTGCAGTTTATTTGGTCATTAAAGTAGAACGTTGTAAACGTCATCTTAAAACCGGGCCAGATGTTAATCGCCGTGTGCTGGTGCCAGGTAGCGACTGCTGCACAGACCACGTTACATTTCTGATATTCCAGCTCTCTGCACATTTAGAATCCTTAGATTTGTACTTGATGTCATCTTCATGATGATTGTACGTATGTGACATTTTACAGATTAGTCGTTCACTTCATTTCAATAATGAATACTGTTAATAATTACACTCGGTGGCGGCGCGGTGGCACTGCCGCCTCACAGTTGGCAGTCACGTCCCTTCTGTTCCCGGCATGTTTTTTTTCCTGCTGGGTTTCCCCAGTGGGCTCCTGTTTCCTTCCAAGGACATGCAGGTTTGGGGATTTGGTGACGTTAAAATGACGCCAGTGTGTGTCTGTGTGCGCTCATCTTCACCTTGCGATGAGCTGATGCCCCATCCAGGGATCATTTCTGCCTCGCGCCCGATGCTTGCTGTGTGCCCCTGGATTGCCGGATGGAATCATGAAACGTCCGTCCTTCTCAGAGATGTTGTGCTCCCCAGACCCCGACACGGACAGGCTGAGACACAAGTTCGGCACGGCACACGTTTTATTCTTCAGTGCTCCACACTTGACAGCACAGCACGTTACACAAACACCAAACCAAATGGCACCCAGTCCTTTCTCTCTCGTCTTCGCCTCCACTCCTCCTCATCGCAAGCATTGCCGTCCAGACCGACTGGTGGTGAGGCAGATACCTTTCAAGTTGCACCCAGAAATTCTCCAGGCGCTTCTTGACCTTCTTCCAGGGTTTGGCAGAAGCGGTTCCTCCAATGACCCTGCAGCAGCCCCTGGCGGTGCCCACGGAGCCCAAAAGGGATGCTCCAAACTACAACTCCCAATATGCCCTGCGGGGATCCGTGATGCTATAGCAACCCAGTAGGGGCTGCCCTCTGGTGTCTTGGGGGACGATAGTGACTCCAGGCGTCCCAGCCGGGTAATGGCCCTGGCCATCCATCACAGTGTCCTGAGAATTTAATGGATGTTTCGGGCAATTCACAACACAGCCGTGTTTTCTGACCATGATGACATCTGACACTGCCACCCGGTGGAATCCTCCAGATTTACATAAAGTGCAAACAGTACACACCACTTGCTTAGCAGAAGCATCCACAGGCACACATGTCACGTCACGTGAAGTCTTCAGATGGCCCCTCAAGTTGAGCTCTTGTGCCCCTCTGTGTGCCTTTCCAGTGCAGGCCGTCACAATGGGTAGAGAAGCTTGGAGGCTGCCATCTTGGCCAGTAATTATATTTGCAGAATAGCAAAAAGATCACAGAACCACAACGGACACTTGAGTCAGGCTAAACAGGACAAGTCCCAGAAGGTCCTTTTAAGACTTTTGTGGTTTCGTTTCCACCACCGTGTCTGTCAGACGCACTCGTCTCCAGCCTCCTTCACCTTCCACGGTTTGAGTTTGGTGTTAACAAGCGACAACATGACAGTTGTCTGCACTTCTGTAAGGCTGTGGATAAGTTGTGTCCTGCAGAACATGAAATGTAATCTGTAAACACGAGGGGCCCGCTTCACCCCCACCAAGGTGGCCGCTTTGGATAGCGAGCAGGAGGGAGTCGGTGCCAGGCAGGGCAGAAGAGCATCGCTGATCAATGTGACGTGTGAACACCAAACGAGCCGTGCGCAGACCCCAGAAGTCCCCAGAGCTGTGAGGCGGCCATGCTAAGCACCGTGCCACCCCGTAGAGGCGTTTTTCATTCTGTTTCCTTCCTGGAGCAGTTAAAGTTTACCTCGTATACTTGTTTTTTTTGTGTTCTATTTCCTGATACTCATACAATTTACTGACTTCGTGTGGCACATGGGCACAGAGCCCTGGAGGGGAGCCAGCCTTGAGAAATGAGTGCCGCACCTCAGAGATGACTCTGAATGTCTTTTCTCTTTTCTTAGATGATGGTGGACCCCACGTTGGCAGAAATGGGCAAGAATCTGAACGAAGCCATGAAGATTCTAGAAGACGGCCAAAGGTATCGCCAGTGGGTCTTTCTGGGGCTGCTGTAAGACTCTTCAATTAGGAGTGTTCATCTCTTCCTTTCCCTTGGTGTCCTTTAGAGGGCGCTGTGTGGCAGACCTAATTGGCTTTAAAGTATGGAAGAGGAAAGCTTCTCCTGGTCTCTCCCTGACCCGAGTTCTGTGGTCCACTTGTGCCCTTTCATGGAGGGGTAAAGGGTCAGACGCCTTGTCGTGCCACTGCTGAGCACCGTCCCTCGTGTGAATCTCCCGGCTCGCTGGCCTCAAGTGTTCAGCCAGTGAGGTGACACTGGAGTTGTGGCCTGGAGGCGTCCTGCTGTGCTACCTCTGGGGGGATGGCCACAAACTAGGAGTCCCAATAAGTTCCAAAATCACTTCCAATAAATGCCCAGTAGAGGGGGATATCGCCGTAAAACCCCTGCTGGTAATAAAGGCAAGCACTGAATCGTATAAAATAATTCTTTTTAAAATTATTCCCACAAAGTGCTGTTAAATAACAGTAAAGCTCAATGGAGCACAAGAGTCAAAGGAATTAGTGCAAGCAAAGTCACAGAATAGTAATCCAGAAACGTAGTCGACCAATCGAACCTGAGGGTCAACAATTCCAAAATATAGCAAAGGCCTGTATCCAGCAGGGGGCGCATTCACCCCGGGAAGAGGTTCATTAGAGACTGCAGCCATTACTAATCCACCGATATACGTAAAGATATAAGATACATCTTTCCCTAGCAGTATGGCGGCAATGCTAAATGGAAGAAAGAATTAGTAACACTAAAGGAAGATTATACTCGCTTCTGTTTAATATCCGCGCATCACAATATGGTGCAACAAACCGTTAGAGAAAAAAAGTACATTGCATTTGTCATTCCAACCGATGACGCATCAAAAACATTTGTAGTAATAAAATGCATTACACTTTTCATTCCAACAGATGGTGCATCACAAACATTTTATTACTATGAATGTTTGTGATATGCCAGTTTTTGGAAAGACAAATGCAATGCATATGTCTCTGTTATATGTCACATGGTATGGGATTCGTAAAAGCAATATTGATATTTGTGATGTACCATCTGTTGGAGTAAGAAATGTAATGCATACGTTCCTTTTATATGCCGTTTGGTATGGGATTTGTAAAAACAGTGTTAATGTTTGTGAAGTGCCATCTGTTGGAATAAAAGAGACATAGTGACCTGGTCAACACAGAGACCTGACCTTTCATTCAGGTGGACATGTGACGGAGCTGTTCAGGGTTCAACTGGCAGCAGCAGCAGCAGCAGTTACAGGCCAACGTGCTAGACTGACCTTTGTGTGTGGCCATCTTGTTTTCAGACGTCTTATGGCGTCTGCTCCGTACTCTTTTGGAAACTGGCAGTCGTGTGTACAGATAGACATGTCTTAAATGTGACAAATAAAAGCTGAGGTCAGTCAGGCTCGCCTGTATACGTGAAACTCCGAGGGGAAAAACGGGACTTGTGCACGTGGAGTGGGACTGGAAGACGGCCCCTCACAATGAGGGCATTTGTAACCCTGACGTGAATGCTGATTTGATTTTTGTTTACCCAGGGAAGCAGAAGAAGACAAAGCAAAACGGAAATATGGAAGGAAAGACATCCCAGGTCCCCTCCAAGGAAGGTAGGCCAGCCCGCCGGCTTGCATTGGCTCCTTTTTTTTTTGCTTTCTTTCTCTTGTTTGTGACCAATGCCCACCCTCATCAGTTTTGCGTGGTTTGCCTTAATTGAGTGAGATTTTCAATTTTCCAAGTTTTCTGTTCCTTAATTGGGAGCCTTGCATTTCTTCTGGAGCTCATCTACTAGAACACCATGAGAGGTCAGCAGAAAGCCACAATAAGGAGACCCACCATATTAGGAACTGACGCTGGGCTTGTGAAAGGATAAGGGCAAAGTTAGAGGCCATTGTGACCGATGCCAGCCACCCAAACAACTCGTGCCCTTAGTCACTGGCATGTTGTACCATGCTGTAATAAGAGGCGCTGGCAGGGCTCTGTAGCCTCTTCTCATCATGGAGGTCCTCATCCCTTTAATTGCACATTAAATGCACACTCTGGTGCCACCCTGTCTAGTGATGAAGAGTATGGACAGGGTAAAAGAAAACCCGCGCTGATGCCTACAGATCACACTCGGCAGCCCCGATGCTCGGTTTCTCCTGGAGTAAAGGCGGTCGAGATGAGAGGCTGCTGCCCTTCACGCTTACGCGAGATTTTACTCTGTAGGGTAACGGGTAGCTTTACGTCCGAGTGTAGTCCGGGCTGCAAAGCCACCAAACTGCCATTGAAATGGAGTGGGCGAGCAGAAGAGAGTTGGGTGGACTTCACACCCGATTGCTTGGGGCAGATGGCAACTTGTGTTGTGTTTTATTTTGTCTTTTCTTGTCGTTCACAGCGGCCAAGATGTGGCCAACATCCTTCAACTGGTACAAAATCTAATGTATGGCGAGGAAGAGGAGGACTCTCAGTCTCACCGGTAAGAGCACAAGACCCAGTGTTTAAAAAAAGGAAAAAGGAGGTGGCAAGTCACGCAGAGGTCACTTGGGCGTGTGACGCGAGTGGCACAGAGGGTTTGGCTGAAAACACACATAAAGCCAGGAGGGGGAGATGGACGACAGGAGGAAGAGGGGCTGCCCAAGTGGTAGTCAGCCAGCCAGGTGAATACAAGTTCGACGGATGGCGCCATCTGTGGCACTAAATACAAGTGACGTATGAAAACGAAGGCTAGTGGAGGGTCTGAAACGCACAATAGTTCACTTGCAGTTGGTCTTCTCTTATTATTTTGGATAACATTTATTTTTCACAAAAATCATTTATGTACGCGGAAGCACAACCATCTGAGTATCTCTCAACGATTAGTGGAAACTACGACATTAGATTGCAACGATTTGTGCAAGATCTGACTCGTGAGACCCAGCCGAGCCACAAAGGCGCCGTGAGCCAACTGCGAGGTAACTCGATTAGACGTTTTTATTTGGAGTTTTGCTCAATGACAGAATCCATTGAATGAACACATTAAGCTGCTTTGGCGTTAACCCCTGGAGTTCTGTGCAGTTACGGTTAGGCCCGAGTCGGGCACTGGGCGACGTACAATGAGCCGCTTTACAGTGTTTAGCTCAAATAACGCTCAGGATGGCATTGTGCTGCCATCTAGTGGCTGATGTAACATCAGGCTGGAAATAAAAGTTAATATTGTGGGGCGGAGCCTCCATCAAGAGACACTGAAAACTGAAAGGCCATTGGCCAGTTTTAGAGCAAACTGAAAACGAAGCACTGCTTGAACCGAGCGATAGTGACGGCGATGTGAAATGGGCATCAGATGTTGGCATGGAAAGTGAAACTGATGCACGATACGGCGCTGTATACCTGAACCACTGTGACATGCTTGGTGAAGCTTCACCGTGGGGTGACAAATAGGCAAAATAATTACAGTCAAAAGCAAGACCTTTAAGCACGGCGCACAATGTGGCAGCTGTCAATGTTTGTGACGGGGAAGTCGTGGAGCGTTGCGCTTTGGTGGCCTGCAGTAACAGAAGAGGTGCGTCAATCGTGCGGGTCAGGCGCTACACAAGCAAGAAAAAAAAAAAAATACAAAAAAAGTGTGCAAAGAAACCCACTCGTCGTGTCCCGGTGGTGACGTCGAGCGGCGCGTTGTCTTGGAGCAGCCAGGCTGTGCTTCGACCGACCGCATTCCTCTTCTGTTGTTGCGAGTTTCAGGTTTCACTCCCTCTGAAATCTCACTGCGACGCCTTATTCAGCCCTGGTGCAGACCCCCAGCACGGCGTCCGTGTTCATCTGACCTCCGGGGGGGGGAATGAGAATAACATCAGGGCGCTGGGCTGAGCGCGGTCAAACTACCCATGAGCCATTGCAAGCGTGTCGTATTGTGTCCGCCGCTATTACAGGAGGTCAAGAAGTCTAGAAATATTATAGCAACAAACCCCAGGACACTCGCTCCTGTCAAACACAAAGAAAGAAGAAAAGCATTCGAACAATCAGGACGAGAAGAGCCCAGCAGAGCGCGCCAGTCCTGTCCACTTCGTTCATCTCAAGTAACAGCAAGTGGAGTTTTGAAGGACCCTGTAGTCCTGCTGTCCACCACGCGACTTATTTCAAGTCTCTGTGGCTCACTGTGTGAAGAAAAACCTCCTAAGGTTTGTGTGAAATTTACACTTGACAAGTTTCCAGCGGTGTCCCCGTGTTCTTGGTGATTTCATTTGCGCAATTCAAGCGCGGCTCAGACCTCTCCGTCCAAAAGGTTTGTTTTAAAAGGTTTAGTGAACATTCAAAGCAAACAGTCCACCCAAGAATTGACAGGTTGATACACACGAAGGATAGAAGGCAGAAAAAATTGGAAAAGATGTCTCTTCTCTAAATGTCGCAGTTGTTTCTATACTTAAAGACGCTTTACTTGGCCTTCAGTATGCTCCACAAATCGGCCCAAGCCTGTCTGCGGTCCAAGCCCCTCTGTGGTGATTCTTCTTGATTGTCTGCCAGTCCACCCAGCTTGGTATAATCTGCCAATGTCACCAGCTGGTTACTTATATTCCTATCCAAATCCATCCATCATCCAACCCGCTATATCCTAACTACAGGGTCATGGGGGTCTGCTGGAGCCAATCCCAGCCAACACAGGGCGCAAGGCAGGAAACAAACCACGGGCAGGGTGCCAGCCCACCGCAGGGTACACATACACACACACACATTCACACACGCACACACTAGGGACAATTTTGGATCGCCAGTGCACCTAACCTGCATGTCTTTAGACTGTGGGAGGAAATCCACGCAGACTCGGGGAGAACTTGCAAACTCCATGCAGGGAGGACCCGGGAAGTGAATCCAGGTCTCTGTACTGCGAGACAGCAGCACTACCCACTGTGCCACCCCTATCCAAATCTCTACCTGTAAAAGGCAAAGCCTCTCCCACTTTCCATATCGGTGGGAAGCTGAAATTTTGTGTGCTCATTCCTTGCAGTGTCCTTATAAAAGTCAGGTCTGTTTCATGTCCTATTGCAACACCCAAGGGGGGAAACGGGTGTACCCCCTAAACTGTATATATACTGTAGATAGGGGGAACCCCTCCTCACTATTTCTGCGACTTCCAATATACGTAGGAAGCCCAAGTTTCCCACGTTCATCCTTCACACTGTGCTTACAAATGTTAAGTATGTTTTATTTTGTGCCGTGCCCTGTAACGAACTTTCGAAAATAACATCATCTTTTTGGCAGTTCACATCATTATACCGTAAGGAACTTTCGGAACTGACCTCTCCTTTTGGCTGTTTCATTCCTTATTTCCGTTAACGGACGATTTATTTCACAATAGAGACGCACAAGGGCCGCCCCCGGTCCCAATTCCTTTTTCCACACGGCCGCTGTCCACTCACCTACCACGTGGTTGGCTCCCTGCCTATATACATTAACGACATCCCGCGCTCATGTGCCTCCTCACTCACTTCCTTACTTTCCTCAGCTGTTCGTTGTGCTCACTGCTCCCTTCTTCTTTACTCCACCACTTCAAGCCTGTTATTGTTGGCTTTGCTGGCGACCCCTGCCTTTTCGTTTAGTTTCTTCACCCTCTTAATCCTCCGGGCAGGCCTCTGCATACTCTACTTTTGAAGGCTGGCGTACCAATGATGCTACTAAGAAACTTACAACCATCAAAACTTTGTAACGGCACCAGGCTTCACATCAGATCTCCGCACATTGGGCACCTCCCACTAGCCATTTCCCGGTTCTGCCACTCACATATGGGGATGTGGATGTACAATTTCGACATATTTTTATTTTCATGGTAATTTTTGCATATTGTGAACAAGCCCCGGACGCAGACAGGCAGACATGTTGTAATTCCACCACCACACGTTTATTTACAATATATTTACAGTTATTAAAGTGCACACAAACCCCACAAGTCCCCAAAGTCCAGGCCTCTCACACACTTTGCCTTTCTTCGGGCCGCCTCCACTCTTGCTTCTCCAGCTTCGTCCTACTTCCACCCGACTCCAGCCTCGAATGAAGGGAGGCGGCCCCTTTTATCCACACCCGGATGTGCTCCAGGTGCTTCCCGGCAATCTCCCTGGCGGAAGTGCCGGCTGTACTCCCGGAAGCACTCCGGGTGTCCCTGCTTCTCTTCCTCCCCAGCACTTCCTGGTGTGGCGGAAGTGCTGAGGTCCAGGGCTCCCAAGGCATTGGGGCGCCCCCTGGCGGTGACCACGGGCCCCTACAGGGTTGGGCTTCCAAGACCTCTACCCGTGGCCCCCAACACAACCAGGGCGGTCACCCCCTTGTGGTCTGGAGGAGGCACAAGCCCTCCTCCGGTTCTCCTGGGCATCCTGGCTGGGTACCACCTCCAGCCGTGGGCCACAATATGCATAATAGACCTGACTATTTCACATTACAGCGAGTAATTAGCCATATTAAAAAACTGTAAAACGTAATAATTTGAAAGTACGTTATGTTTCATGTTGCATTTCAGGTATTAGTTGGGTTATTCGTTTTCGTTCTGTTTTCCTTTGAAATTAACACGCAAATAATTTATATACTTACACTTTTACTGTAAAACTTCAGTAAAAACAATATTTGGAATTAACTGTTTGGCAACATCGCATTGAATTTTGATTCCGCGTTTGGACTTTCATCTTGGCAATGCCAATATATATCTGCCCGTGAGTGAATTTAATTTCTTTCTCTCTATTAAATAAACGACTTTTCCGAATGTTTGTCCTTGTGATTTGTTAATTGTCTTTGTAAAAGCTATTCTAATGGGAAGCTGTAAACATTTTATACGAATGTCATATCGAGATCTCCTTTGGTGTCGAATGTTAGATGGACTACATTAACTTTTTTGTTGTCTGTTAAAGTTTTACATGTTAAATTGTTCGACCAATTTTAAATACAACTAATCTTGTCCTGTTGCACAGCCCATCATTCAGACATCAATTACGCAATTACATTACGATACATCCTCCTTTCTACAGTAATTTGGCCGGTGGAAGACCAGATGGTGTTAACGGTTGTAGATATTCTACGCTGATATTGTAAGTTGATGTTTTCATCTTCCTCACCATCACCACCAACTGTTTCAGCAGAGTCTATTGAGACACATTGAACCAATTTGCCGTGTAACCAATCGACAATTTTCACGTTAATTCGTTTGACTCGATGCTAGGATTGCCCGTGTACTCAGTTTTTCTGTTCATAATCCTTCTTGATGAAATTCTTCAATAAGATTTGGACATAATTCGTCCTTTTTAATTGGGAACTTAAAATGAGGAAAACTTACAAATTTATAAGAGCTGAGAGCGTAGGAACTGTGTCTGTCAAAAGCATTCACACCAATGAGAGGTGAGAGGACTGTGGGTGTAGGCCGTTAATTAGAAATGGTTTGAGAGGAGGGCGGGACTTGAACAGATCTCATGGCCAAAGTCTCGTCTCGTCCCAGGATTTTTTTTATTTAATAGAGCAGTGGTTCTGAACCTGTGGGGCAGGCCCCCTAGGGGGGAGCGAAGTAAAAAAAAAGGGGGGCTCGAAGATGTGAAAAAAAGAAAACAAGAATCAAAAAAATATCTGTTGAAACCAAAACAAATTAACTTAAACTACATTCTGATACTAGAACAATAAATATACAGTTAGATAAATGTCGATAAAAGTTAAGTAGGTATAATAAAATATGCTTCTACATTTCAAAAAAATGTTAGGGGGGGCGTGATTAAAACTGTTATGAAAACTTGGGTCGCAAATACTTAAAGGTTGAGAAACGCTGTAATAGAGAGATGACTGGCCGATTCAGCACTGACCCCTGCTGGACAGGACTCTGAACTTCACCCAGTCCTGTTGAGGTTCCTCCCTCCATCCCTCCCTTCTTCCTTTTGTTGTAGCCAATTCTGCACCCATCTACACACCGCCCCCTGATCTCCCACCTGTTTGTGTTTGATGCCCACCCTCTCATGTGGCGCTTTCTGAAAGTCGCAATAAATCGTATCCTATGCACTGCTCTGCTCGTGTCCTTTTGTTGCCTGTGGTAATAATCAAGCCTTGACACCATAAAGAGGTTTGGGGCAGCCCCCCCGAATAATTGAGAATTGGCTTCTGATTGTAAGAAAGCAGTTCATGCAAAGTCTTTGCAGAGAAGAGTCCACAACCGAACTGAACATGCTAGGAAACATGGCGGATATGTAATTGAAAAAGCGGGAAGAGGAGGGGTCTTGAGACCGGAACCGGAAATGAGGTCATCGGGCTGCGACTTCTTAGGAGGTGGGCTCTTCTGTTGTACTGGATGTGACGTCACTGGTGACGTCATCCTGAGAGCCAGGCGGGATTTCCCGCATTTGGTTTGCGGGGAGACAAGAGAAGGGGTTAGTGCACTCTGCCACCCCCTGGTCTGACCGGGAATTACCTTCTTCGGGGCCCTTTAGCTGCCTCCCATGCACACTTGTGTGACAAGCCGTAGTATGAAGGAATCCCAGTCGCACATCTTGACACCCTGCTGACGTGTAGAAGTCCTCAGTGCCGGTGTGTCAGTGTTTGTGCAGCATTGTTCAGAGTGGTCATCAGTATGGTCTTCATTCTCTGCTCCACTACCACCGCCAGCAGGTCCAGAAGGCACCCCATACCTGAGCATGCTTTCTTAATTAGCTTATTTATTTGGTGAGCTTCTCAGCCCTGTGCGCCACATGGCTATCACAGACTTGCAGACCACTGTATGTCATAAGCTTCAGATCTCCTTCACTCTTGTTTGCAGTTACTGTCCACCACAGACTGACTGACATTTGTGGATTAAGCACAGCCAAAAAATAAACAGATGAATGGAAGCGACATTCTATTAGTGGGCACCCTCGACTGGTGTTGGGTTCATTGCCAGTGCTAACGGGGCGTTGTAAACGTGTAGGCTGGCGCTCTAACCGGTGTTTTTTTTTCCCTTCTAGCAGGGTGCAGAACGTTGGGGAGCAGGGTCACTTGGCTTTGTTGGGCCACAGCCTGGCAGCCTACATCTCTGTGCTTGACAAGGAGCGGCTGAGGAAAATGACCACGAGGATCCTGTCAGACACCACACTGTGGCTCTGCCGTCTCTTCAGGTGTGTTCTGGGTGTGGCTGTTAACAAATGTGCCACCCTGCCCGTGTGTGACTAGGCAGGCTGGCACATTGACTAAAATCGTAAGCCACAGGTCAGTGCTGCTTGGGGTCTCGTTCTGCTTAACTGCAGGTAGAAATGGCACCGTTTCCTCGTTTTTCCCGGTGAGGCCTTCATTCCACAAACACACACACACACAGTAAACATGTTGTCTGCCTTTTCCACTTTCATAGGTATGAGAATGGCTCGGCATATTATCACGAAGATGACCGGGATGGTCTCCTCAAAGTGTGTCGTCTGGTCATCCACTCGCGCTATGATGATTTCACCACCGAGGGCTTCAATGTGCTGAACAACCGACGGCCCGTCATCTACCAGAGCACAGCCTGTCGCTTAGGCCTGGGCCAACACCTGTGTAACCAAGTATGGCGCTGTTTTTTTTTTAATCATTTTGGGCATCACCTATTTGCTGATCGGACCTCCCTGGCAGGTTCAATGGCACGTGTAAGTCATCAGAGTACCGAGGTTTTCACAAGTGCGGTGCAAACACTTGGTCTGTGCCCCTTTTATTTGGATTGTGCGTATTTGTTATTTTCTGTGGTAGTCGTGGGAGTTTCTGTGTGTTTTTACCTTTCATATAATAATTTCCATTTGCTGTACATCGTTGGGGTGATTTTTTTTTTTGCAAACTAAACATTATTATTCCCCTAATCCTTTTTTAATAGCATTGATGTAAATTCACTCGCTTTATACGTTGGCACATTTGCTAGTTTTTCTGTTGTTATTCAGCCCCCTGACCACCAGTGTCTGTGTCTGTGCAGCTTGGCTTGCCTCTCTCCTGCCTGTGTACCGTCCCTTGCAACACCATGTTTGGCTCTCAGCACCAGATGGTAAGTTTGCCCTCCACTTTTCCACTCGGTCACCCACCCACTCCCCCTTATGTGGGGTAGTCATGTTACCTCATCTGCTGTCACAGGATGTGGCTCTGCTGGACCGACTTATTAAAGAAGACGTGGACTCAGGGAAGCTGCCACTGCTTCTTGTGGCCAATGCGGGTAGGTGTGGGAAATCGATGCCAGCGTGAAGGTTGGAGAAGGTCGCCTTAATATGTAAGGACTGTTCAAACGTGCCATCTTTTTTTCTCCTTTCACAGGCACTCCTGGTGCAGGCCACACAGACAAGCTGGGCCGCCTGAAGGAGCTGTGCTCTCAGTACAACATGTGGCTACACGTCGAGGGGTAAGCTGCTGTTACCCACCACCACACACCTCCTAGATACAGTAGGTGGAACAATGCCACCCCTGCCATCAAGGGAATGGCCTTCTCGCCAGCTGTTGTGTGCCCACTTTAACTTAGATGGCTGTCCCTTTTCCATACTTCGTGATGTGATTTGCTGTGGTTCATCTGGGGTGGTGGGAGGGCACCTTAACTGGCACACTGTGATTTTTGTCTGTTCTCATCTGCAGGGTCAACCTGGCGATGCTGGCCTTGGGCTACGTCTCTTCCTCAGTCATGGTAAGACCACCAACGACTATCCTCATCTGCAGGTTGGGTCTTTTCTGCCTCTACTTATTTTCAGTATTGTCCTCTTTAAATTAATTTGTAAAATGACCGTCATTACAGTAATCCCAAAACAGGGCATTCTTTAGAGGACAGAAAGTGAAAGTGTGACTTGGCAAGCTGAAGACTGCCGAGGGAGACCCCGTCATCCCCGACATCTCCTCTCTCTGTTACTCCTTACTGTGCTGTTCTTCGACCAGTGTCATGTTTAACGCTGTACCATCTCTTTGATTTTTCAGGCTGCCACCAAATGTGATAGCATGACCCTGACCCTTGGACCCTGGCTGGGGCTGCCAGCTGTGCCTGCGGTCACCCTGTACCGTCACGAGGACCCTGCCTTGGTCAGTATTGCTATGATGTCTTTAATTTGTGGCCTCCTTAGTATTCTGGAGAAATGAACCAAAAACAGTGAATTACTGGTAATCGAAACGTCAACTTCAGTAGAAGCGATCTTTCGAGTGTCCACCGCTATCCTGATGCAGGTTTAGTACACGTCCCGTGTGACATGTTTCGAGATGGTCACCAGCACACAGCCCGACGTCGCCCACATGACAGTAGACGTGGGTTTCTTTGCACACTTATATATTTTTTGTCTGCCGCTTGCACATGAAAGGATGAGCTGTCACTGCCCGATCTGCACAATCAGCGCTCCCCTTTTGTTACTGTAGACTCCTACAGCGCAAGGCTTCATGACTTCCAAACATTGACAGTCTCCAAATAGTGACAGTGCCTGGGGGGCTAACGTCCTGCTTGTCCTTGCACTCACTCGGAATTATTTTGCCTTTTTGTCGCACAGCTATTGTCGTATCCCAGTGAAGCTTCACGTGACCGAATCCCCTGGGCACATCATGGTGGTTTGATCACACGATGCCGTATCATGCATCAGCTTCACTGTCTGCGTCAACATCTGATGACCAATTCACATCGTCGTCACTATCAATCGATTCGAGCTGCGCTTCACTTTCAGTTGGCTCTAAAACTGCCTTTACAGCTTTTCATTATGTTGGAGGCCCCGCCCCATTCATGAATATTAATGAGTTACTATAAACGTGACAGAAAGCATAGAAATATTTGTCTTTTTTTGGCAGCGTGATGTTATTTCATCCACCAGATGGCAGCAAATACTGTCCAGAGTGTTACTCAGGCTTAACACCAAAAGGCGTATCATCACACGTCACCCGCATCCAACTCGGCTTTAACCGTAATTACATAGTCTCAGGGTTAACGCCAAGGAGGTCAAAGGTATCCATCCGTTGGGAGTTTTCATTCATTTTCACCTAGGAGGGTGAAAGATTAAACTTTTATTTCTCATTCTTATTGTGTCGCCATTTTGTTTTATTAGAACAGTTGTGATAAGAACGGGCTATTCAGTCCATCCTATTCACTTCACTTATCCAAAATAATATCAAGTCGAGATGTGAAGGTCCTTCGAGTCCTCCTGGCCACCACACTACCTTATCACTTCTTCCACATGTCTGTAGTACTTGGTGTGAAGAAAAACGTTTCAACATTTGTGCGAAGTTGGCCCTTAACGAGTTTCCAACCGTGTTCTCGTTTTGTGGTGGGTGCTGCCATTTTATGTACTTTCACTTTTGTTGTTGTCGTGGTAACCTCTCCCAGAAGCACCCGGGGATGTGCTGCGTGTGACGTCACCAGGCTGAGACCGTATCAGCGTCAGTAAATACATCCCATAATTAGGCGAGATTTCGGTTAACTTCACGTGTGTTTGGCTGGCTGTTTAGATTTATTTGGTCTCTCGACATTTCTTTCTGGTTTTCACACTGTTGCCTAGCGTTTAGGCATCGGCGTCACTGGTTATGGCCTTGGCCTGATATTTGACTGTGCTGTTCTCCCACTTCTAACAAACATCGCTGTCTCTCTCTCTCTCGAGTGCAGTCTGATCGAGGTCTCCTCTTTTACTCCTTTATTAGTGTTGGAGTTATGGGCACCAAATAAAAAATCAGGAGTGGTCTCCCCTCGACTTTCTTGTAGACTCAAATATGGGGACGGATATTTGAGGCGTAAACCGCAAGACAAGGATTAAGGTATCAACCCAATGGGGATGTTGAGGCACTAACTCCGGTCTAATTTAAGGGTTTGGAATTTTTTTTTAAATTATGTCTTTATGCCGAAACCCACCACCAGTGTGTGACTAGGCAAACGCCACTCAGTGAACGAGTTGAGGCCCAAGACTTGGAGCACCTGCAGCATTAACACTGCAGACTAAGGAAATACTCCCACTTAAAAAAAGATTTGATTGTTGTGTTTTACTTAACCCATGTAGTTCGTAGTGATAGCCGAGAGAAACGTTTAATATGATGCTTTCATGAAGAATGAAGAGAAAAAAATCAGGAGTGGTCTCCCCTCGACTTTTTCATAGACTCAGATTTGGGGATGGATATTTGAGGAGTGAACTGCAAGACAATGATTCCATATTTATATTATGTACATTAAAGAACCATCCATCCATCATCCAACCTGCTCTATCCTAACTACAGGGTCACGGGGGTCTGCTGGAGCCAATCACACACAGGGCACAAGGTAGGAAACAAATCCTGGGAAGGGTGCCAGCCCACCGCAGGGCACACACATACACCCACACACCAAGCACACACACTAGGGACAATTTAGAATTGCCAGTGACCTGCTAACGCTGACCTGCATGTCTTTGGACTGTGGGAGGAAACCCACACAGACACGGGGAGGACATGCAAACTCCACGCAGGCAGGGAGGACCCGGGAAGAGAACCCATGTCTCCTAACTGCGAGGCAGTAGCGCTACCCACTGAGCCACCATGCCACCCTAAAGAACCATCAACAACAAATCAAATCAAATTATTGTTATATTAAACGTTTATTATATAAGTACAGTTGAATAAATCGGACTCTGCAGCTTCATGAAGAAAAGGTAAAGTACGACTTAAGGTTAGTGGGAATTGCCCAAAAGTTGATAGAAATCTACGTTTTGTACCGAATACTTGTATTTATATTTTGGTTGACCCAAGTGAGAGCGTAACTCAGGTTATCATACTGTATTTTCACACACACACAGCCATAATTCCAGAAATGGTATTTTCTGACTAAGAAGGTTAAAAGATCAAATGTGTAGCAAGGAAACCTTCCCGACATCAGTCCTCTACCTCCGCTCTGAGTCTCGATTCCTGCTGTGACTTTCGGATGGTAGGGTCAGAATTTGCCAAAATCTTGTTTCCACTTTGTCATTTTGGGGTAGAGTGGCATCTGATGTGGAAAAATCAGGAGTGCTCTCCCCCTCGACTTTCTCGTATACTCAGAAATGGGGATGGATATTTGAGGAGTAAACCGAAAGACAAGGATTCTATTTTTATATTCTGTACATTAAAGAACCATCAACAACAAATGAAATCAAATTAATAATATATTGAACAATTATTATAAAAGTAAAGTTGAATGAATTGGACTCTGCAGCTGCATGAATAAAAGATAAAGCACCACTTCTGGTTAGTGGAAATAGCCCAAAAGTTGGTAGAAATAAATTACGTTCTGTACCTAATACTTCGGTCAACCAAATTTTGCATCCAAGTGAAAGCGACACACAGACGTAATCCCAAAATTAGTATTTTCGGACTGGGGGAGGTCTAAAACATCGAGCTTGATCAAAATCGGGACATTGAATTTTTGGACGATTACAATAGTTACCATATACTTCGTATACGAGAAAGTCAAAAACAGCAAATGATAAAGCAGATTATGTCCAGGAGGTGAAAGTCAAAGCCAAAAGGAGCTTCAGAACCGAACTGATGAAGGTGACGGTCAAAGACAAGAGGGGGTCAGACTGACGCAGAGCCAGGGATTGCCGTTAACAGAGTTTTATCCACCGAGGGTTGCCAAACCTGCCAACTGCCGCCATATTTCTACCAGAAGGTGGATGGCGTCGTTGTCAGGGGTCACCGTGCGGGTCTTGCCCAAGTCTCCGGCACAAGGTTGACCTCCTTGTAGTTCGTATAACCGAGGATGGGCACAGTAGCGAGGGAGAGACATTAAACGGGTCTTTATGTTGAAAGGTGCAGAAAGGGTACAAAGTTTATTACGACAGGACAGGTCAATAAATACTGAAAACTAGCCATGTGTGCCCATCTACGTTGTGCGTGTTAAAGTTGTCGTGAAGGGCTCCCTGTTTAAACGCGGCTGCCAGTTGTGAACTGGGCCCTTCGTCGCACAGCATTATGATTTTTTTATAAGGGAAACAAAAGTACAAAAGAAAACCCTTGGACATTGATTCGATAGGAACGGCCTACTCGGAATCACTGTCCGAATAGTAATTATGTGGTGGTGTAGGAGCATTTCTGCTTCTGTCTGTTCACAGTCCGTCTTGTTGTCACGACGCTGTCGTTTCCTCTCACGATCTCTTTCTCTTTCTCCAATCTCGCAGGTTGCTTTGTGGCAATCCAAAGAGTAAGGCAATATACACGGAGCAATGGTTATAAAAGGGGGACACATAAAGCAAAAATTGGGATCACTTCACTGACATGTGAGCAAGCCACGGTACAACTGTGAGACGCGCAGCACTCGCCGGCTACAACATAATAATAAGAATTTCCGTAACGTTCTGTTACGTTGTCATTCATTGTACCTACTGTCTGTCTTTCATTCATATGTTACGTAGGCACGTACCTTTTATCTTCAGCAATCTCATTCTCTAACCAGCGTAACACTGTCCACCACCCCTTTTGTTATTCCGGCAAATCGTTGACATCCGTGAGTAACAGCAACGTACTAAACTGGAAGGTGGTCTACGCATGCGTGGAATTCACGGACAAACAAAGATCAAGATCTAAATGAAGATCTCTTTATTTAATTTAAAGCACAACAATTTGTTTAGTTTGAATGTCTGTGTTTTGAGGTGTGACTGGCGTACTGCAGTCTTCAGTAGTATAAGCCTGGAGGAGATTCTTAATGCAATGCCTATGTTTTAGCTGTCTCTCTACTGCCATCTAGTGCTGCTTCTTCTAATTCATTCGCGGACAAACAAAGATCAAGATCCAAATGAAGATTATATATAGAGATGCTGAAGCAGTTCAAAAGAATAAAACGGGTTAAAATTTCACTGCACTATGACTTGTTTTTTAACAAAATGAGCCACACAAACACAGCGGAGTAAACCCACCATCTCGCACAGTAACACCGACCCCCAGGAGAGGGATAGGGGCACAGCCCACCGTCTTTAGCGCTCAGGTAACACACTTCACTGCTGTAGTTGGTTCTGTTTTGGCCTCCACTCCAGTGCTCCTGTGGACCCCCAGGTATTCCCAGCAACTTCCTTTGCCCTCTGCTGTGAGTGAGTCGAGTGCTTGTCTCCTCACCTCGCCACGTTCTGCCGATCAAAGATACTCCCAGTAGCCCTATTAACACTGGTGGGTAGCGGGTCTCTGGGAATCATCAACAGCATCATTTATTTCTAGAGCACATTTTCATACAAATAATGGAGCTCAAAGTGCTTTACATGATGAAGAAAAGAAAAATAAAAGACAAAGAATTAAAATAAGACAACGCTAATTAACATAGACTGCGGTGGGCTGGCAACCTGCCCGGGTTTGTTTCCTGCCTTGTGCCCTGTGTTGGCTGGGATTGGCTCCAGCAGACCCCCGTGACCCTGTAGTTAGGATATAGCGGGTTGGATAATGGATGGATGGATAATTAACGTAGAATAAAAGTAAGGTCCGTTGGCCAGGGAGAACGGAGGACAGAAAAAAAAAAAAAAAAAAAAACTCCAGACCACCCAGCCCCTCTAGGCAATCTACCTAACATAAATGATCAGTCCACAGTATTCAGGGTTCTCATGGAAGGACTTGATGATGACGGTCACGTGGACTTCTGGCCTTTAGTCCATCAATGTAGGGACATCACGGTGCTTTGATCAGGTGGTGGTGGTGCAGGTCGCCACCACAGAAAACCGTAAAAAGAACAGAAGAGAGAGTAGGGGTTGGTACAGATTTTAGAGCCACCATTATTAGTAATGATAGTTAATTGAATATACAGAGCATCAGGATTCAATTAAAATGAAGCTCTGAGAAGGCCATGTTAAAGTAATGTGTTTTTAGCAGTTTTTTAAAGTGTGCCAGCGTATCAGCCTGGTGAATTCTAGTTGGCATGCTATTCCAGATTTGAGGTGCCTAACAGCAGAAGGCCGCCCGCCCGCCTCACCACTTCTTTTAAGTTTAGCTCTTGGAATTCTAAGCAGACCCTCATTTGAAGATCTAAGGTTACGATTTGGAGTGTAAGGTGTCAGACACTCCGATATATAAGATGGCGCAGATTATGTAAGGCTTTGTAAACCATCAGCAGGATTTTAAAGTCCATTCTGAATGGCACAGGTAGCCAGTGTAGTGACGCTCAGACTGGGGTGATGTGCTCGGATTTTCTTTTCCTAGTTAGGATTCTAGCAGCTCCATTCTGCACTCGGTGTCACTGATTGACGTCTGTTTTTGGTGGTCCTGAGAGGAGTGCGTTACAGTAATCTAGTCGACTGAAAGCAAAAGCGTGAACTCATTTCTCAGCCTCTTTCAGTGATACAAGAGGTCTGACTTTACTTATGTTTCTTAAGTGAAAAAATGCTGGCCTAGTGATCTGATGAATATGCGATTTAAAAGTCAGGTCACAGTCAACGGTTGCCCCTAAATTCTTTACCTCCGTCTTGACTTTTAATCCTAATGCACGGGTGTTGAACTCCACGCCTGGAGGGCCGCAGTGGCTGCAGGTTTTCATTCTAACCCTTTTTCCTAATCAGTGACAAGTTTTCACTGCTAATTCATTTCTTTTCCCTTCATTTTAAAAGCCCTGTTTTTAAGGATTCAGTCCTCTGAATTGACTTGCTTCTTCATTAAATGAGAGCCAAACAGAAATGAGATGTGAAACGAGCCAACAGATGACCAGCTAAACTGAGGCTTCAAACTCCAACCAATTTCACTCCAACCAGTTTCTTAATGAGAAGCCGATTCTTGCTGTTAATTAAAGCCGTTATTTAATTCCACGGCTTGTTGCTGCTCTCATTCTGCCACAGCAGACATTTCCAAAACTGTTGATTTTCTGTTTTTTTCTAAGACCACCGTCAAGATGTTTTGGTGACCTGAGCAGACCCACATGATCGAGACCTTCACCTGTCTGTGTGTTCAGATATTGTGTGATGGGCACAGGTGAGCTGCTCACATGGAGGCTTGTTTCGTGTCTCATTATTGTTTGGCTGCTAATTAAAGAAAAAAGAAACAACTAAGGGGTCTGAATCAAGGTAATTAAGACTAAAGCAAAAGAAATTAATTAATTGAAAAATCTGGTCACTGGTGAAGAAGATGGTTAGAATGAAAACCTGCAGCCACCGCGGCACTCGAGGCCTGGAGTTCGACACCCGTGTCCTAATGCATCAGCATTATTTCTGATAACCTCATTATATCCATTATTGCCAATCTCTAAAATTTCAGTTTTTTCTTTATTTAGCTTGAGAAAATTACTACTCATCCACTCAGAAACACAAGTAAGACATTGTGTCAGTGAAACAACAGAGTCGCATGTAAACTGTCGTATTCCCAGTGGGGCCTCATGACCGCTCTGAAGTATTCCTGGTGGGGTCCCGCTGCCGTTACCAAAACGTGACGTGTAAACTCTGCTGGTCACTGTTTGGCCGGAGAAAATCGTCATTACTGCGTCACTGAACTTGCGACACGAGACACAACAGACCCGCTAGATTTTTAGCACAGCCAGCGAAGGTTCGGACGCACCATTTTGTTTTAACCGAAAATGGCTGTTTCGTGGTCTATTGAGGAAGTACAGACGTTCCTCTCGTTGGTAGCCGAGGAGCAGATCCAGCGAGAGCTGGATGGGGCGACGCGGAATGAAAAAGTTTTTCAGGAGGTCGCTTGTGGCGTGTTTACGATGATGTCACGGCAGTAGAGGCGGCGCAACTATAACGACACGTGAATAATCCCGCCCACTCTAAAGCGGTACTAAACTGCAGTCGAAACGCAAACCGAGCCGAACTGAGCCGAACCAAGGTGAGCTTTACTGAACCGTGCTGTGCCGTACTATGCAGTGGAAAAGCGCCATTGCTCTCCTCCTCTCTGTGATTGTAAAGCCCATATAAACGACCACAACTCCATTTTTCCTCCTTCACTGATCGCACTTGTTTATCCCCACAGTCCCACCCGTTTCTCTTTCTCTTGTCGTTTTCCCAAAAGCCCACCGACCCCCTCACTGCACCTGCTCTTCAAAAGCGTTGTGCCCCTCGTCACCCCTGGCAGCTGCAGGCTCTTGCTTGTGGTTCAGCTGCTCCCATCCCATAGTGCCTATCCAGTTAAGCCGAGACCAGTGGTGTAGTCGTTGTGCCTCCAGCGTGATACGCACCTTTTTAAAATAAAAAGTTATTTATCGATTTTATTAAAAACAAATAGCATTCCATACAAATAACACAAAAGTTTACCAAAAAAAAAGGTTTGAAACAAATCAACCAATCAACTCCTGAGAAAGAGAGCATGACCAGCAGAGTAAAACGTAAAAATAAGTAAATAGATAAATGGAGTAAAAGAGGGGAGAGAACCTGCCTCCTCAGTTTAAATGCTTATTCTAAATAATAGAAACAACATTGAAAGTCACCTCGCGATCCCACGGCTCGCCTCGCCAAAGTCATCAGTGCGATGATAGCATTCATGTGATCCACCTGGAGTGGGCGTCCATCTTGCAGCCTTTTAGACGTTCAGCGCCCTTCTGCCTTTGGCATCTCCAACACGTCTTTGATTTTACATCAGGACCTTCATTTCCATCCATACGACTCGCTGAGAGAGAGACTGGCGGAGCCGTAGAGAGTTGTGTGCGCCAACATTCTGCAAATCTGTAACAATTCGTCCCGCGCACTAACACGAGCCGATTGCTACCGCTAATCTGTCCTAGGTAACAGCAGATGATAAAACGATAGGCCAATATCACGCCCCAAACAATTTCGCGTACACCCTTTATTCTACCCGGTTCAGTCCCTTAATGCCAGTACTTTATAGCCCCCCAAAAAGCCAAATAGACAAGATCTATCATCAAATAACGAGTACGTTATATACAACGAACAAAAGAATACAATCCCTTACACATGCACCACCATAAATAACCCTCATTCTGTGGCGCCACAAATATATACATATATTTACACAATAACAATATTAATTCAAGAGATGATAGATAGATCCACCAATGTCCAATGTTCTGTGCTGCAACTGCCGGCAGGCCAAACGTGGTGTCCTGATAATTGCGGACCACTTTCACAATCACCTCTTCATCATAAAAGACATACAGTCAGTCCTGCGCCATGATACAATATAAGTCCTTTGAAACAGCTCACCCGAGCCCGGTATTAGGAATCAGCAGAACGTTTGATTCCCCGATCAAGAGAATACCTTCCACCTTCTGCCAGGACTGTAGGAGCTCCTCGACTTCTTGTATGGCCAGTGCAGTAACTGATCTGCTTTTTTTTCTCTCCGATTCTCTTTTTCCTTTTCTCCTCTTCTCTCTTAAAAACGGCGCACTTTATGCAAATGACTCCCGAAAGAAAACGGTACAACCGGAAGTTCCACCTCTGGGGCACCGCTGGCAATCTCCGGATGTAGCATATTCCCTACAACACCCGATCGACAGCAGAAAACATACTACATTTATGTGTCAGCGCTACAAACCGTTCATCGAGATGCCATCATTGTCATGTGGTATCAGCGGCAAGGTGCGTTTCCATTTGAACGGTTGTGTGAATAAGGAAAACTTTGGCAATTGGGCTGAAACCAACCCTCGTGAACCAGAGACCCCTGCGTGGTGAGCACACGTGTTACAGGTTGGTGCGCCGTTGCAGAGTTTGCCATTGTAAGCTGTTAGTGGGGAGCAACAGGTCACTGTCACTTTAGAAGGTGACATTGAAATGCTGGAGAACTGGAAG
The DNA here is from genome assembly GCF_016835505.1 of Polypterus senegalus. NCBI lineage: Eukaryota > Metazoa > Chordata > Cladistia > Polypteriformes > Polypteridae > Polypterus > Polypterus senegalus. The sequence goes on along the minus strand of NC_053166.1, from coordinate 159,713,586 downwards.
AAATGGATGTGGTGGATGCCTGGTGTCAACAGGATGGAGCGACTGCTCATACGGCCTGCGCGGAGATCCATGCACGTTTTGCGGGAGATGTTTCCGGCTTAAGGTGATCTCCATGCGTGGCGATGTCGGGTGGCCTTCACGTTCACCTCATCTTGCTTCGTGCGATTTCGATCCCATGTCGAAGGTAAACACACACCGACCTCAAAACCATGAGGCCCTCTTGGGCGCTACTCGCCACGAAATCGCTGCTATTCCCCTTGAAATGGCCAAACGAGTCATGTGAGCGACCTCCTTGAAGACATCATTTTTCAAACGCAGTGGAAGCAAATCTTTTTTTGTATACTCTCTCTTGTGTCGTAATGAAGCGTTTTGGTAGAATAAACGTTTGAAATGTGGCACTTCTTTTTGGCTCACCCTGTAAAACATACAAGACGACAAAATAAATCGAGCTAATTAGAGTCGGTTTGAACATGCGGGGCCTCTAGAAAGCATTTGTCCACTTTGTGACGTTTTCACATCTCTTTGTTATGTAACATGGCACCCCAGTGGATTGAATTGGTCACTGGTCAACAGAAGATGACTCTTTAATGTCCAGGTAAAAACAGATCAGTGCAAAGTGGTCTAAATTCATAATAAATATAAAAAATACAAAATTGGGTAAGTACTTGATGATAGTGTGGCACAGCGAGGACCGATCTCAGCAGGCAAGGCCTGGCACACTTTGCTTTCTCCTTGTTGTTCATATAGCAGTTCCTGAAAAGGCGCCACACCTAAAGCCCTGCTCTTCTTCCTTCTCCAGTCATTGGCAGCGGGCCTGACGTCCAGCCAGCCAGTCGAGAAGCTGCGCGCCCTGCCGCTCTGGCTGTCCCTGCAGTACCTGGGTCATGATGGGATTGTCGACCAGATCAGACACGCCTCTCAACTGGTAAGTCCCTTGCAGTGGCTCTCCCGAGGTCAACAGGGCAGTGGCGGGCGGTGTCACCTTCACAGAGGTGATGACGCGCAGGATGCTGTCCATTTGAGGCCCTTGCCATTTGTCAGGTATCCGTGTCATGTGCCAGAGACCACCTTACTTTCTCACCCCCCATGATAATTTAGGGCCATTATTGTCACACGTACAGAGTGCACAGAAATTCTTACTTGCATGTTTGAGACATGTAAGCCGCATTCTGTTTAAGGACAGGACCATTTGTCACTTGTCCTGCAGTCAGGTATCGGTATTCCGGCCAGAGACCACCTTATTTCTTTCTTACCCCTCGCATTAATTTATAGTTTTTACAGGGTCCTTATTGTCACACTGTTTGCTTGGTGCTTGTTGTCTTTGTTACAGAGTATGGTCAAATTTTTACTTCTGTCAGTGAGATGTGTGAGCCGCTGTCCGTGTAAGGACAGAGCCATTTTGTCACTTGGCCTGCAGTTGGGTATCAGTATCCCCTTACTTGTGTGACTTGGACATGTCAGTGCCAGTAAAGCGGGTCACCGTGAGGCTGAAAATCAGAAAGAAACAATCTGAGACATGGCAGAAAGTTTAGGTTTGCTAAAATCAACTGGTAAGACCACGGTGGAGTGTTTATGAATGGGCTGAGAAATTCAAAAATGGTCAGGCAAGTTTTAAGCAGAAATGGAGGAGTGGGGACCCCCGTCCACGTCCACCACCAGGATTCTGACAAACGGATAGGGATTTCAACCGCTCCGCTACACTCTGAACCCACAAAGAGCGGACCGCTGCACTTCTTTAGTATGGACGAACTCTGAGCCCCCATCGCCATCTCTGAGAACAGTGTGACACCCGTGGTGCCCTTACCCATATGAGCACCTGCCCCCTGCCTCTATGTCTGGCCCAGTAGCCTGGCACCACAAATTCAGTCTTTATGATCATTCTGCCCTTTCGAACTTCATACATGATTGAGATTTGAAAGTTTTTTTGATGGTAGGTCAGCATCATGGATGCTAACAGGAAGTTTGTGTTCTCTTTTCAGAGCCAAAGGCTGCTGGATCAGCTGAAAAACGTGACGTCTGTGAAGACCTCGGTAAGTCCTTGTGCTGTCCGACATTGGCTTCAATGGTTTTGGCGGTTTCCTCTCACAGACGTGCAGGTCAGGTGAATTGGCCCTGGCATCTATGTGGGTGTATAAGTGTGTTCACCCACCGATGGAATGGCATCCTGTGCAGGGTGCTGTTCCTGCCCTGTGCTTGCTGGGATGGGCGGCAACTTCCTCATGACTCTGCTCAGGATACAGCGGGTTTGGAAAAAAAACAAATGAATGGAAGATAAAGAGAAATGGCACAGACTGGCACCACATGGAGGAAAGTAAAATAATTTCAGGAGGAAAAAAAATAAAGCACATTCACGTGGAGAAGAGTGGAAGTGTTGTATGACACAAACCTTGGTAGTCAATTGGAGATGACCGCAAGAGTGTCACAAAGTCGAGACCAGCCGCTGTCCAGAGGATTGCGCTGTTGAGTTGGACGTCCAGGGGGGTGGCACCGCCAATATGAGCCGTCATCAGGGGGTTTGGGGGTGTACAGTCTGTCCCGGTGGTCCTGACTGTGTCCGTCTCTCTTCTTCAGGTAGAAGATGTCCTCAGCTCCCCTGTGGTCGTTTTTAGGTTCACACCAGAAGTTGGCGGAGCAGGTGAGCACATCGTGAGCGGCTACTCGGTCTTGCACTTGAGGTCACCTCTCCCAGAAACGCCCTAAAGTCCTTTTTTGTGTTAATGGCACCACACCACCCTTTCATGACCTCCTTTTTCTCGTAGGAGCCACTCGTCGGCACAAATGCAGTTACATCTTCTTGTTAAAGTTTTCCATCCCCATCAGCATTTGAACCCTTGTCCTGTTTTCCTTTTTCCAGGGCCGAGTGAGGCAGCGCTGGAGGTGTTCACCAGCAGTGAACGGGAGCTGCAGGACACACTGAACCGCTGGGTAAGGCCACACGTCCTTGGGGAATTTTTATATTTTTGGCTTGTTTTCACTTTTTGAGCCCCTCAGTTATGTGCAACTTAATAACATTGAAACCATTCCCCTTACAAGCGTTCCTAGTGTTAGCCGTCAATGTTCTTCTATCACGGCCATTTGTAGCTAACCCCTCATTACTAACTCACAAAAACAAAACGAGTTAGAAGATGTCCCCATGACGCAACATTCAGCTTAGAGTCTGGATGGCTTGAGGGAGGTGGCAGCAGCCTGGCATCCCAAGAGATGGTACAGCTGAGAGTGCATGAGAGAGAGAGAGAGAGAGAGAGAGACTTCCTTTGTTTATACAAGGCAGTGCCTCCTGGACCAGTGGGATGTCACAGTGAAGGGCCAGGGCCAAGCCCCCCCTCCAATGCCATTTCAGCCCATGCTTTTCTTCTGGAGGAGAAAGTGGTGGCCATGTTTCTAAAAACCTGCTCCCCTCCCACAAGCACCCAAGCTCATCCTGTCCCTCCATCTTCAGGCTTTCTTCCTGTGGGATCATCTCGTAAGATCTTGAGTATCCCCGTCTCTGATACCGGAGGTCCTACAAAAGAAAGGCGTTCTCGCACTGTTAGGCCCGTGGGCTTTGTTTCCTAATTGGGGGACAACTCGTTCCTTTGTTTCAATTTCCTGTGAGGTCAGTTAAAGCGTTTCACACCATAAAGTTTCAATAAACGCCCCGTGGACGTGTTGTGGGCTTCTCTCATTGGGCAGAAACATTTTACCCTAAATTGTTAAGGCGGGTATTTCCATAATAATTTTCCAAAATTATCACCTGGAGGAAGACTACTTGAAAATGATGCACTAATTGGTTTATGAACCATTGGGTTCCTGGTCAACTCTCTGCCCCTTCTTGGTCGGCCAGCTTTGAGTCCTGGTGGTCCCGAAGTTCATCCAGTTTACAATATTTGAGATCCCTGAGAACACTAAAAGCTTTAGAATTGGCTTTTATCCCCTTGGCCTGATCTGTGCCTCACCACGGTTTGATTGTGGAGGTCCACAGCGAGTTCCTTGGACTTCATGGCTTGGTGTCCTGACATGCAGTGTGACCTTTTTTTTTTGGTTCGTTATTTCACTTTATACAATTTCTTGTATTAGGAATTTGTTAGGTTCCACATAACCCTAGGAGTCGCATAACCCTAGGAGTCGGAGCGCAGGGTCCAGGAGGGCCTTGCTCAAGGGCCCAGCAGAGTAGGACCCCCTTTTGGCAGTAATGGGGATTCAAACCGGTGACCTTCAGGATACCAGCATGGATCCTTAGCCTCAGAGCCACCACTCTGCCTCAAATATACAATTCTATACGGTGGTCCACATGGGCCTTTCTATATGATGTCTAGTCAGTTACAGGTGGAGGCCAATCAAGTTTTAGAAACATCTCAAGGAGAAGCAAACCGGACAGGATGGACCTGAGTGCGAATCGGAATGCCACAGCAAAGGGTCTGAATTACTCGTAGGAATGAGAGGGGTCATCTTTTGATGTTTCATACATTAGTAAACCTTTCTGAAAACACATCCTCAACTCTGTCATTATGGGACATCGAGTGTAAACTGATGGGGAAAAATGGCCAACGTATCTGCTTAGACTGAAACAAACCTACAATAAAGTGTGCAGAAAGTAAGGGGGTCTCGAAACTTTCTCAATTCACTGTAAGACCACCCTAAAGAAATTAGTTGGAAAAATGTGTAGAGCCCAGAATCCGAAATAAAAAGTTAATGAAATCCTCGTAATAACGAAGGCCCTGGTGGCTCCCACCCCAGCTGTGCGACACTCGACATTGGGCTTCAGATCTCTGGGAGGTTTTGGGTGGGCAGCAGTTAACGAGCCGAGTGAATCGCTCAGTCAGCGGCCAAGGTCGTCCTTTAGCAGCTCTTTGTGTGAATCAGGAGAGGAGGTCTGACCATCTCCATCTTGACCCCACCTCATGGTGGTGTTGTTGTTATTCTGTCTTCACAGCTTGGAGAGCAGTTGGCCCGACTTGTACCTGCCAGCGGGGTGGATGTCGTTGAGCTGGAGGACGAAGGCAGCTGTGTGCGGTTTAGCCCGCTCATGACATCGGCAGGTACGTCTCATTCTCTGCTCTGAATGTTAGGACAGTTTTCATGAGAGCAGGCCATCCGGCCCAGTGAGCTCACCGGCCCTAGCGGCCCCTAGTAGTAGAGTCTGAGCAGCATTGTGGAAGGTGAAGTTTAATATTGAAGTAATGCGGTTGAGGTGAGAGCTTTCCAGACTTCTAAGCGGTATGTTCCATAAATCTATACATCTTTGTTAAGCCCATTTCGGGGTTAGGAACACCCGCTGATACAGAGCATTGCCGCCGCACCCACCACATGACAAACCAATTTGATGTCACGACTGTTAGAAGCATCTGATTGGCCAGCGGCGTTAATTGAATTACTTGGGAATGCACCTGTGGTTGGACTTAAGGGCCTACCTTTTGGTCAGTGCCTTGAAGTCTCTGGGGAAAATCAAAGCCCCTCCGCCACAGCCGCAGGAAAAAATAATGGCGGACCCCCACAAGTGAGGCTCCTCCGCAGAAGCAGTTTACAAACCGCTGAAGGCACCACCAGCTTCTGTACAAACAACTCTTTGTGAATGCAAACGTGTATGGACGACGCAGACGTACAAAGGTGTATGGACGACGCAGACGTACAGTCGTGTAGGCACGACGCAGACGTACAGTCGTGTAGGGACAACACAGACACTGCATCACTCGGGAAGGGATGAATGAAGTTTCGTGGTGAAATGTCCACCTGAACCCCTTGTAGACCACCAAGGGGCGCACCACCAGACAGACGTGGGGCACAAGTTCAGGGCAGACCAAGGGTGATTGATGGTCATTTTATATTTCTTCCATTTCTGAATAATCGCAACAACAGTTTGTCACCTTCTCACCAAGCATCTTGCTGGTGGTCTTGTAGCCCACTCCAGCCTTGTGCAGGTCTACAATCTTGTCCCTGACATCTTTTGACAGCTCCTTGGTGTTGCCCATGATGGTGGAGAGGCTGGAATGAAAGAAATGGATTCTGTGGACAGGTGGGCTTTGTGCACAGAACTTGTTGTGATCAGGAGGATCTGGAATTGACTGATTGATTGGCTGTGTGCCCACGTGGCACAAAGATTACAATCTGTGAGAGGCAGGATTCTGACTGGGTTGTAGATGATCAAATACTTATTTCCCCCACTTTATGTTTGAGAAGGTGGAAAAGGGTGGCTTTTCTGTCTTAAAGTGCTTCCTACATTGTGTCCATATTCTGGGAGAGTGAAGGGTAATTGGATTTTTAGTGTAATGGCGGTAGTTTGTATTAACTGAGGCACAATGCAGGGAATATAAAGAAGTCCTGCAAGATTGTATTTCTATTGCAGACCAGGCTTGTGGATATTTGTCTCGATGTCCAGGTCTTTATAGCTTATATATGTGCCACCCAGTAATAAAACTGGATGTTGGGTAGTGCCGTGCCACCTTCTGCTTTAGGTCATTGTAGAGTTGCTCTTTGGATGCGTGGATGTTTTGAATTCCAAATACCGTATTTACTCACGTTTACGTTCTCCCGCAGATAAGTCAGGACTGGATTTTACTGTAGAATTTCTGGTATTTTATAATGTCGGTCATATAAATAGAATGCAGAAAAACTCACGTTATTGGTCCAAGAGATTCTGATATGCTAACGCCCACCTGAGAGAGTAGCCACGGGGCACACGGCCTTTTTCTTCTTTGTGTGTGTGGCAATGCGCTGTATCGGCGTGTGCTCCTAATCTCTCTCTCTCTCTCTGTATTGTGCCTACGTGACCACACGGTGATACCCGCACTATTCTGAAGTGACGTTTGCACTGATTTGTGTTTTTTGTATCTCACACCCTCATACACCTTTATCGTAAGAGCATCCCTTATCTACGATGGAGCGTTTAATCAGAAGAAAATATGAAGCTGGTTTTAAGTTAAAAGTCGTTGAAGTGGAGAAAGAAATTGGTAACTGCGCTGCTGCAACAAAATTCACTGTGTCTGAAAAACTGACACGAGATTGGAGAAGGCAGGAAGGTGTTAAAAAAAAAAAAAGAAAAAGAAAATTAAGGTTTGCATTTTTGAACGGGCGTACAAGTCAGGGTCTGATTTTATGATCGATTTTTCACGTTTCAAGACCCGACTTGTACGTGAGTATATACGATAAATGAAATTATGATTGAGTCTAAAAATGATTTGTTAATGTATATTGGGGATGCTTTGACATAGGAAGAGCATCTTGGGAAGGATGGTCATCTAAACAATGTCGATTCTCCCTGCTAGCGTAAGGTGGAGGGTAGACCATCTTGACACGTCTTGTTTAATTTTTCTGCATGGAAAAAATTAAACAACAGTGAGGAATTTTAAGCCAAAGAACACATGGAGGTGTCTGCGTCAAATTGTGGGGGTAATGGGACAGGGGCGCTTTAGAAATGAAATGACATCATGAGGAAAGAAGATGATCACGAAGCAGCAACTTCAGCCAGAAAGTTCAAACTTAGTCAGAAATCTCAAGCTGGTCTTTCAGTAGGACCGGAATGCTAAGTAGAACTCCAAAGTCGTAACGGAAAGAGGTAAAACATCGGAATGGCCATCGCCAAGTCCTGACCCCAGTCCCGTTGAAGATTTCTGGGCTGAACTGAAAAGCGCTCGGCCAGGCAAGGAGGTCCACAAGGCCGCTGACTGCCCGACGACAGTTCTGCCAGGAGAAATGGCCACAGATTCCTGCCACGTATTATGAAAAGCTGGTGGAAGGTGCCGACTGTAAGCGTCTGAATCAAGTTAAGCAATTTGAAGGCAAGGCCAGCAACAACTAACTAAGTGTACGGAAACTGAAAATGTGACCAGATAAGTAACGGCTGTAGTCCTCTCCACTATTACTGTGACATTAAATAAAGTCGAGACCCTTATGAACTTAACACAGGGAGTGTATGGAACTGGGAAACATGGCATTAGCCCAGGTGGGTGTAAACGTTCGGCCTCAACTGTAACGTCTTAGACACACAAGAAGTCAAAGTGTGGGGTCCCAAATATGAAAGGACCCAGTAATGAAGGTGGGCTGCTCACTGTCTACATCCAGACAGCGGACAGAAGCCACTAAGATGGCTAAAAGGATGTTAGGTTATATGGTGCCCCCGATTCAAGCTGCATAACACACTCGTGAGGCCTCGCCTGGAGGTCTCCATATTACCAAAAAAAGTAAAGACATAGCAGCACTAGAACGAGTCCAGGCTTGCTGGGAGACTAGGCCCGTTTAGGACTGAGGGATACGTGTGACAGGAAAACCTTTAAAGAAGAAACCCGATGCTTTCAGTTTTAGGGACAAAGGTAGAAGATGTGGACATGTTGGTTGAGCGTCTTCGAGAGACCATCCCTGTGCTGTACAGCACCCTGCGGATGCGGGAGGAGTTTAAACAGGAGGTGTACGAGACATCCACACTGACGTACATCGAGGATCTGAACTGGCCAGGACTGGGCGCTATAAGGTACGCGTTACTTTGGGGTCTCCTGTGGGCCTCACCCCCCAGTGTGGCATCGAGCGGTTTACTCACCACAAAACGACTCGCCTTGCAGATATGAGCTCTGCAGTGACGAAGCCGACCTGAGCAAAAGGCAGCTGGAGGTGGAGAAGACCAACGGTGCGCTGCTGAAGAAGCTGAAGGAGCTCGACTCGGACCTGCTCTTCTCCACGGGTGAGTAGACAAGTGAGGGAAGGACCTGAGCTTCTCCACTGTGGGTCACGGCTTAAGGCCTGAAGAAGCTCGCCACTCTCTGAATTGCAGGTCCAGAATTTGGCCCGGAGAAGAACTGCATCTATGTAGGCATGGCGACGGAGGACCTGGACGTGGCTGAACTGGTGGAAACGATCTCCACCACTGGCAGGGAGATCGAGGAGAACTCAAAGGTAAGAACTAAGGCCTTCAGCCCAGAAAGAGCCCTTCCATACTGTATTGGCCGATGTCTGCCAGCCGTGCGTTATGCCAGCTTGTGTGCCCCACTGACTTGTCCGGCGTATTTTGAATACCTGCCATGTAACTGGTCAGCTCAGGTTAGACGAAACCATAAAACGACCAGAATGACCTCCGCTGAAAGTGGTGGGTGGCTGTAGCATTGTATGGTGATAACCTGCTTAACCAAGGTTAGGGTCCTGAGGGGCTGCAGCCTCTTCTGGCAGCACCAACCATTCCGGGACAGGGCAACAGTCCATAGGACAGCTGATCACACATGTCCAAACTCATTTTAGAGTTTCCAGTCAAACTGACATGCGCGGCTCTGGCAGGTGGGAGGACACCCTTGCAGACACAGCAAGAACCTGCACATTCCACACTGGGCATTCGGAGGACCCCTGGAGCCAGGAGTGCGGGCCGACGCCAATTCAGATAATCGCACATAGTTCTTGGGGGCGCAGTGGGTACTCTTATAGAGTCTTGGCCCAGTCATTCAGACACAGCAGCCCATCTCCACATCAAGGTTATCAGACCCCCTGGGACTCGGCCCACTGTGCCCCCTGCCCCAGGACAGGGCCCTCCATGTTCCCAAACCCACGACCACTGGCTATTAAAATGCCAAACTCTCTCAGCCTGCTGTCACTACCCACTAGTGGTGACAGTGCCACGCAGACCACAGTCCATTGGTGACAATACATGAAATGGTGGCCACAATTCCAGATCCCATTATTTCTGCCCAGGATTAGGAACGACTTTGTGAGCTCAAGTCTGTCGTCACTGGCGAGAAATCTCTTAGGCCGCCATCCTTCTCCACTTAATGTCTACTCAAGGAGGCTTTCTGTGAGCCTGGGACCTTCATGTCAGTAAGCCGCAGTGCTAAAGGTGAACTCCCCGGCCCTATCGGAGTTCCTAAATGCAGACCCTCAATCTCTCTTACAGCCCCGCTGCGCTCTGCCCTCCCGTTACTCTCGCCTGAGCAAATCGAACGACGGCACCATTTGTCTCTGCTCAGGACTTCACCCCATCTGGCCCACGTTAACAGTTCTTTGTATCCACATTGAATCACTAACTGCAGTTGTCCACACTGGTAAGTCAGGTGACCTGGTCAGTCACACGCCATGTCACCTGTGAGGAGTCTCTTTGAGGTCATTGCCACTCTCCATTTCATATCTTCACGTGGAACCCAACGGCCTCTTGTGCAGATCCCCCCCTTATACCCTGGTTCTGCTCGCTAATCCCATTACACTCGTTGACCACCACCAGACCACATTACCTTTTGTGTCTACTCAGGAATTCAGAGTTTCACATCCTCACACGGAGAGATTGGCCATGGGGGCCGGGGCCCCCTGAGTCACTTAGCTGCAGCTTCTCCATTTGTGATAAAGAGGAAGTCTGAAGACCCTGTGTGTTTGAGACCCACCACCGCCGCAACCTCCTTGGGCAGAATGAGGAGCTCAGCTGGGGTTGTCCCTCTGAGCAAATTCAACTGAACTGGGCAGGCCCATATAGCCTTATGTCGGGCGCCACTCCACACCCAAACCTCTCTGCCTGGTTGGTCAAGCTGAGAAACATTAAAAGATGCGAGGATTTCCTGAGGGTACAAAGTCCAGCGGCCTGTAGTGTCCACCTGTAAGACTTGCTCGCTTCTGCTGGGGCCTCGGGTGTTACTGTGGACGGTTCTCTTCCATTGAGATCATTCATGGATGCATCCTGGGGAACCCAAGGGTCACCTAACCGATTGGCTAATTCATCTTAACTTGTGTTGCGCAGCTCCTGGAGAACATGACCGAAGTAGTGAGGAAGGGAATTCTGGAGGCGGAGCTGCAGCTGCAGAAAGCCAGTGAGGAGAAACTTTTGGAGGAGGTGAGAGCCTGTGGTAGGGTGGGGGTATGGGTGGTCAACAGGTCCAGTCTCGTTTTACTACCTATGCCCGCTGACCTGGATCTCATTAATGGACCTCACTTGGGGGGTCTTTGTCATCTTTGATGGGATTTGTTCCATTTCTCATTTTTTGCCTCTTAAGGCCGGCTCTCTGATACTCCCAACTCTCACTATTTGCCCCCCATTTTTTTTGTTTCTGTCTCCTTCACGCCTCCTAGGGAGTACTACGTCAGATTCCAGTGGTGGGCTCCGTCCTCAACTGGTTTTCTCCTGTGCAGAGCTCCATCAAAGGAAGGACCTTTAACCTGGCCGCAGGTAGGTGACTGCTCAGCAGGCCCACAGAAAACCTGCTCCACATTTAAACACACTGCAACGTGTGCCCGGTGCCTATGCCAGCCAGTAAATATATTTCTAACTAGCTGTGCCCCGTGGCAGTGAGGAGGGCCCCGTCCAGCTCCCCACTCCTGACGTCACGCTTCCCCCTCCCCTCGGCCCACAGCCTCTGTCTCGGATTAGCGCGAATATATCGATCCTGCAGGTTAACTCTGATTCTTAGCGTGATGAGAGAAGTCGCAAAATCAACCGGAATGTTCAAGCAAATTACAGAAAAAAGAATATAAATCCGTTAAGTAGTTCTCTTGTTCGCTCGCTAAACAGAGGTAACGTACGCCCCGAGGCCCCGCCCCATCTGGCCGCTGTGTTTCTATCGGATTCGTGCAAATAAATCGGTACCACAAGTGAACTGTGATACTTAGTGCAATGAGAGAAGTCACAAAATCAACCGGAATGTTCATTAACTCTAACCCTAATTTTTAGAAAATAACCCGATCTAAATCCATGAAGTAGTTCTCTCGTTGGTTAACTAAGCGTAATTAAGGTTATTCCCCAAGGCCCAGTGCATGAGTGAGGAGGTCCCTGCCTCCCTCCGCACGACCAGCTGCGTGTCTCTTGGATTCGCGCAAATAAATCAGTACCGCAAACAAGCTATGATACTTGCATAGCGTGCTGAGAGAAGTCGCAAAATCAACCGGAATGTTCAAATAAATCCTAGAAAATAACCCGATCTAAATCCGTTAAGTAATTCTCTCATGAAAAGCAGACCGACAGACCCCAACTCTCTCGTTCACTAGCAAAGCGGAGTTAAGATATGCCCAGAGGCTGGTGTGTGAGTGAGGAGGGCCCCGCTGCATGCCTCTCAGATTTGCGCAAATAGATCAGTACCGCAAACGAACTATGATACTAAGTGTGATGAGAGAAGGGGCAAAATCAACCGGAATGTTCACTCTAAATCCGTTAAGTATAGGGTGGTCCAGATCTAATTATGCAATTGTCATTACGCTATAACTTAAGACCATCGAGAAGTGTGCGGACTGACGTCATGAAGAATTGTCTTTGTGCCAAACTGGAATTGTACCCGCATAAATCAAAGTCATCCAGATGATCTGGATCTGCATAATTAGATCTGGACCACCCTGTGAAAAGCGGCCAGATAGACAGACACACGTTGGATTTTATATACAGTGGGTAAGGAAAGTATTCAGACCCCCTTCAATTTTTCACTCTGTTATATTGCAGCCATTTGCTAAAATCATTTAAATTATTTTTTTCCTCATTAATGTACACACAGCACCACATATTGACAGACAAAAAAAAATAATTTTTGAAATTGTTGCAGATTAAAAAAGAAAAACTGAAATATCACCTGGTCCTAAGTATTCAGACCCTTTGAACCCTCAGTATTTAGTAGAAGCCCCTTTTGAGCTAATACAGCCATGAGTCTTCTTGGGAAAGATGCAACAAGTTTTTCACACCTGGATTTGGGGATCCTCTGCCATTCCTCCTTGCAGATCCTCCCCAGTTCTGTCAGGTTGGATGGTAAATGTTGGTGGACAGCCATTTTTAGGTCTCTCCAGAGATGCTCAATTGGGTTTAAGTCAGGGCTCTGGCTGGGCCATTCAAGAACAGTCACAGAGTTGTTGTGAAGCCACTCCTTCGTTATTTTAGCTGTGTGCTTAGGGTCATTGTCTTGTTGGAAGGTAAACCTTCGGCCCAGTCTGAGGTCCTTAGCACTCTGGAGAAGGTTTTTGTCCAGGATATCCCTGTACTTGGCGCATTCATCTTTCCCTCGATTGCAACCAGTGTCCTGTCCCTGCAGCTGAAAAACCCCCCCACAGCATGATGCTGCCACTGCCATGCTTCACTGTGGGGACTGTATTGGACAAGTGATGAGCAGTGCCTGGTTGTCTCCACACATACCGCTTAGAATTAAGGCCAAAAAGTTCTATCTTGGTCTCATCAGACCAGAGAATCTTATTTCTCACCATCTCAGAGTCCTTCAGGTGTCTTTTAGCAAACTCCATGCGGGCTGTCATGTGTCTTGCACTGAGGAGAGGCTTCCGACAGGCCACTCTGCCATAAAGCCCTGACTGGTGGAGGGCTGCAGTGATGGTTGACTTTCTACAACTTTCTCCCATCTCCTGACTGCATCTCTGGAGCTCAGCCAAAGTGATCTTTGGGTTCTTCTTTACCTCTCTCACCAAGGCTCTTCTCCCCCTGTAGCTCAGCTCTAGGAAGGGTTCTGGTCGTCCCAAACGTCTTCCATTTAAGGATTATGGAGGCCACTGTGCTCTTGGGAACCTTAAGTGCAGCAGAAATTGTTTTGTAACCTTGGCCAGATCTGTGCCTTGCCACAATTCTGTCTCTGAGCTCTTCAGGCAGTTCCTTTGACCTCATGATTCTCATTTGCTCTGACATGCATTGTGAGCTGTAAGGTCTTATATAGACAGGTGTGTGGCTTTCCTAATCAAGTCCAATCAGTAGAATCAAACACAGCTGGACTCAAATGAAGGTGATCTCAAGGATGATCAGAAGAAATGGAAAGCACCTGAGTTAAATATATGAGTGTCACAGCAAAGGGTCTGAATACTTAGGACCATGTGATATTTCAGGTTTTTCTTTTTAATAAATCTGAAACAATTTCAAAAATTCTTTTTTGTCTGTCAATATGGGGTTCTGTGTGTACATTAATGAGGAAAAAAAATAATTTAAATGATTTTAGCAAATGGCTGCAATATAACAGAGTGAAAAATTGAAGGAGTCTGAATACTTTCCGTGCCCACTGTATAAAGAGAGAGAGAACTTCATTTATGGCCTTCTTTGTTTTGGACTACTCGGTTGTTACCGACGTCTGGTGTAAATTTCACGTCAACAGCCCCATGAGAAATATATTGACCGAGAAACACGTTGACGCGTTCAATACGTATTTTCCCCGTGGTATAGGAGTCCACCCGTTTGTCAAAAGGTCTTGACCCTTTTTTTTTCTTCTCGTTTGACCTCCCGTAGGATCCTTGGACTCCACCGAGCAGACCTACACCATGAAGGCTCAAAGTGCCCGAGGGACGCCACCACCCACCCCCACCTCGTCTCGCACAAAACGGCGGATGCCAGGTAAGGTTGCACTTGACTTCATGGCAGACGCTCTGTGGTGTTGGAGCCTGCCCTCCTTCACGAGTCTCAGTGCAGCCCTGAGGAGGGTCCTGTCTGTTTTTTTATTTTAAATAACCAACGTGGAGTTTCGAAGTACAAAACCAGAGGATTCCTCACAGCCGTGCGTTTGTCCGTCCCCAGGTGAGAAACTGTTCCGTCGCTCGAGACCCAGCGGTGACGCCGTTAGCGAGACGAGCTCAGTAGGACATCCAGAGGAGCCTGACAAGGAAGTGGACCTTCAGGATGGCACCCCCGCAAGGGAAGATGTCCCCGAACAGCAGGAGACGCAGCCAGAGTCTCCCCAGAGGGAGGACCCGAGTGACGAGAGGACGCCAAGTGAAGGAAGCGAGCAGACACAAGTAGAAGGGAAAACGGAGAGTGTGGACAGCTTGAGATAGACCTCGGCCGTGCTCGGGGAGCACACGCTGAAGGAAGTGGAGGGGACGGACTTACCCCGATTGGTGAAGGGACGGTGGGTAGTTAGGGGGGGGGTTTTCATGGCGTGATATCATTTTCAGCTCAACGCGCCCCCGTTACGTGTGCGCCAGTCTGTAGCAACCCAGAATCAAAGAGGAATTCAAATATTAAAAATCCGCACAGCAGTGAATTAGGCCTGGTCAGGGCTGTGGCCCATCTGTTGTCTTTTCATGTCACCTTTAGCTATTGCCACTCTGTGTACCCACTCACCCACCAGGTGGCACTCATTTGTAAAACACTAATTCACACCATCCCGAATACGCCAGTGCTTGGTGCCACCTGCCACGCCTCCATTCACACTACACGTCTGGACATTTCTCATTGGCCTCGGAGCAGCAGTGCGTTTGTGCCACATAAAATGCCAGGTTGCACCGCATGACTTTCAGCTGCCAACTGGCAGTTTTGGGGTACAACACTAAAAGACACTTTCTTTTTTCCTGTTTAAAGTGGTCTGTGCTGCCCATCAGCTTCGATCTGTCACTCTGACCTTTTGTATGCTGAGGATGCTGGTCGCTGTGCTCCTCTTACGTGCCCCCCAGTGATAATAAAGATGGCAGGCCAACGGCCAGACTTTTTATGTTTGGTGTGCTCAGTGCCAGCAGCGACCTCGCCCATTTCACACTCTGACTTTGCTCTGCTTGGACGCCTGGTCGTGGTACTAACTTTCATGCAGTGTGCTGATGGTGCCCATGAAAGCTGCCTTGGCATTGGTGCCAGCGGACACCCCTTGAAATTTTAAAACATGTCACTTTCAGTCAAGGCCACAAGCTGAAGGCACGTGTTCTTCATCATGGCCTGGTTATGAAGGGCAGACTGTATTGTCAGGGATAAACGTCCACATGTGAAGTGACCACTGAAGCACAGCCATGTGACGAGCAGAGCAGCCCGAGCCCACCGGGGGTCACGTTACTCCCTCCATACTCTTTAGCAGAAGCAAAGGTGCTATTAGGAGGATGTGGGGCATCATTCATTAAGCCATCAATGGGATGGGGGGGGAAGAGAGGACCCTGGGGTCTTACGGGGGGCCGTGTTGTTACCTCAACATGAAGTGTCTGCCTGGCCGCTGCCTCACAAGCCAAAAACAAAACACACTCAAGTCTGAGCTTAAAATACAAAGTTGTGAAATGACCCACTCTGACCTCCCAGAGCGCATACGGCCACAAGTCGCCACTCACTGGCACGTCACTCTCTAGGGGCCTATGAGGCATCACCTGTTGTCTGTATGTGGGTCACGCCAGGTCGAAATTCACAATGGCACCTGACTAGAAAGGCCCACGTTGTGGTGTGAGGAGGGTCTCAAGATGGGTCGCTGCCGCCAGTTAAAGTAAATGTCCCAAAAATCCCCAGAGGTTGAAGGTCAGCAGCAATTCAGGGTCTCCAAAATACAAACCGGGAAAAAGTGGCTCGTGAGGCAAGCAAGAAGCGCTGCTCTGAGGGATACGTAAAGGGGCACTGCAACCAGGTGGGTCGAAATTATAAGCACTTTGTTCAGCGAAACCTTGGCAGTGGACTGGACTTTGTGCCTGCTTGGTGGGTTGGCAGCTGGGACCCCCGAGCGGTTTCATCATGTGGTGGGTGAGGCGACGCGATATACGGGTGTGCTGTACCTGAAACCTAGGAGAATAAAAGTGGCACTTCAGTGGCATTCACCAAAATGCACTCGGACCACCAGCAGGCCCGACACTACACAACCAGGCATCACATCACATCACATCACATGCTAGAAGTGCTGCTGTGCATGCTGGGACAAGACGTGTGTGCTAGCATCCATTAGACATACCTGGTCTGATTTAGGCCCTCGTGATCGTGGGCACCATGGTGGTACGTCGCTTCAAGAAGCCCGAGGTTCACATCCCGGGTGCTCATGGCCTTTGCTTGTTGTCAGGTGGATTGGCGACACTAAATTGATGGCTGGCATGCACGTGTCTGCATCTTCACTTAGTGGTGTTCCCACCTTGTGCCCGATCCTTGTTGGCATCGGCTCTAGCTCCCCTGCAACCCTGCTCTGGGTAGGTGGGTTTAAAAAATGGGGGGATGAATGGCCTCATGACTGAAATATGAAAAAACGTCCCCTTCTCTTCTGGGGTGTGCCCGTCCTCCTGCCCTCCCAGCTGCCCCTGGGATCTCTAATGCAGTAACATAACTAAATACAGGTGGGTGGCACACTGCTTATCCCCTCTGTTACCAAAAGTGGGGTTGCACAAAAATAAAATCCACAAGCCGTCCTTTTACAAACGCTCAAAAGACAAACAGCACAGGGCTAATTCATTTTCAAAGGAATTTGGGCCCCTTTGTGTCTTCCTGAAATAAAAAAATAAAAAATTCAAAGGCACTCCAGAAAGGGAGGCTGGACGCCCCAGCATCTGCGTCACCGACTCCGAAACCGGACATCACGTGACTAAAGTAAGCCCACCTTGCCTCGCCGTCCCAGACCTGTACATGTGGTGTGGACCCGGTGGGTTACTTCAGAATCGCCGGTAGGCCACTCGAGGGGTTCCTCAATATGGCCGTCACGGTCGACGGTTGCACTGCCACACCACAACCTAAAAGGTGAGCCCCGTTTCCCACTCCATATTAAAATTTTGTACAATTCCGTCCTCCTCCTCCTCTTGCGACCTTTTCTGTTCGAATGTCCCTGGCGCTTAAAAGACGTGAAGGCCACCGGCGGATTGGCGTCTTGCAGCCTCGCGTCCCGTCTCCCCCACCCTCCCCATATGTAGATGCCACTCGCAGCTGCGGGTCCCAAAAACCCTGAAGCACCTCAGTCTTGGGGAGAGAAGCCGTCAGCTGCCCCCTCAGTCCGTCTCGAGGTGGGTTTTTCTTCTCCCCCCCCCTTTTTTTTTGCCTTAAATGACATTTTTGAAAAGGCCGGACCCTCGTGCGAAAAACCATCTGGCAAGTGCAATTTTTGTATTAAGTACTAAACCGTTCTTACCGTGATCTCGTCTTCCTTATTTTTATTTTTTTTTTGCCTTTTACGTATTCTTGGTGCAATGAAGTAAATTAATTTAGAACAACTGGACGGGGAGAACATTAATTAACTGTGACTGCTTTAATATTATATACTGTAGGGCTAAAACGGGGGTTTATTGTTTATAACTTAATGACACCTTCTTTTATTTTTTGCTGTTTTTTTTAAACATAAAGATAATCTTGTATTTGTACACACGTTTAATCCTCCATGTTAACTGTTCTCAGAATGGCGTGTCTGATCAGCTCCTCATTTCTTTTTGTCTGAAAGTCGCAACAAACTGACGTCCTGAAGAATTCTCTTTAAATGGTGTGTCCTGATTGGTTACTTTATTAAATTTTAACTTTCAAGCTTTTGCGTCTTTCTTGTTTATTTTATTAACTGTGTAACTGGGGTGGGCCGTGACGTGAAGTGGGCACCGCTGGTCCAAGGCCGTGTCCACACTACGAAGGTGGACGTTACTGTCGGTTTTTCGCCCTATTAGACCCCTGAAAGCGCCCTCTAGAGGTGTGGATGGGTGAAAACGGAGACTCTTTAACTGCGCTCTGATTGGTTGGGCTCATTACGTGGCACCTCCCTGGCTGGATTCTGCTCTTTACAATCTCTCAATTCTGATTGGTCACCATGTTCCAGCATGGCAGACATCAAGCAGGGTGTTGTGTTGTGCAGTTTCATTGGTGCCTTCATGCACAACTCATTTGGTCGATGGCTACAGTTGTGGTAGTCAATCCTGGGCCCAACGGTGTAGGCCGCCCCTTCAAGGAGGGCACACTGCCACTTTGTGCGTTCTCAGTGTAGGCGTCACATGCGTTTTGGGACACTTTAGTGTCAGTGGAGAGACATTTGTAAAACGCTAGGGCGGGCGGAGATCGTTTCAGTTTGCAGACGCAGTTTCTTTTAGATGAAAGTGTAGCAGCTGGGTGTTACTTAACCTTCTTGGCGTTTACCCCGAAATCCACCCGGGCTGGGAATTTAAAATGTATTTATTTATTCTTTAAAATGTAGTATTTCTCAAGACAAAAGCACCGAGCTAATTCATTTTCAAAGGGATTTGGGCCCCTTTGTGTCTTCCTGAAATAAAAAGAATTCAAAGGCACTCCAGAGAGGACGAGGGAGGTCCCCCACCAGCCAGGCTGCATGCCCCCCAGCATCTCCGACGGGTAAAGGGGATTGCGTCACCGAGCCTGAAATGGGACATCGTGTAACAAAAGTAACCCCACAGAACTGTACGTGTGGTGTGGTCACCACACGGTGGGCCCGGTAGCCACAAGGCCGACATGGAGGAGTTGCTTTCCATGGCGCGAGTCGTGTTGTGCAGTTTCAATGGTGCCTTCATGCACAAAGCATTTGGCTACAGTTTTGCAGTCAGTCCCTTCAACGAGGGCACACTGCCACTTTGTGCGTTCTCAGTGTAGGCGTCACATGCATTTTGGGTCACTTTAGTGTCACTGGAGGTACATTTGTAAAACGCTAGTGCAGGCGGAGATCGTTTCAGTTTCTTTTAGATGAAAGTGTAGCAGCTGAGTGCTACTTAACCTCCTTGGCGTTTACCCCGAAATACACCCGGGCTGGGAATTCGGTGTAAAAACGGTTAACCCCAAATGTCTCTCGGGTTAAAACTGTTGTGATCTGATGTGCAGCGTTAAGCCTGAATGAATAACAGTGTAAGTGCCTTGAGCAGAGGAAAGGCGCTATATAAATAAAATATATTGTGAGGATGGTTAACAGTGAGGGATGGCATTCTGCTGCCATCTAGTGGCCTGCTGCAAGGGACTCCAGGAATCTTTCTATGCACTTTGTCAACCAATGGTAGCTCATCAATATTAATGAGGGGGCGGAGTCAAAAACCAAAACACAATGGCGTCTAAATCTTCATGAATCTCAACTCCGATCTTTGGGAGGGATTGGATTTTTGACCCTTCACCTTCAACTGCCCTTCCTGATTATTTTTTTTTATTTTCTAAATGCCATGTAGCCACGGTGGGGGCAAAGCAGCCCAAACTGGCACTAGCCCCCAGTCCAGATAAATAAAGAGGGTTAGTGTGTAAAGAAGGACCAAACTGAGCCAAAACTTTAAGGAACAGAATCAAACCAAACATTCACAGACCCCATAGAGAAGAGGGAAAAGATGAAAGGAGGAGGAGGAGGAGGAGGAAGGAGGAGGAAGGAGCAGCAGCAGCTTGGGTTTGAAGTTAGTTTGGCTTTTATTATTACACACGCAAAACTTCCTTATGTCGCGTTGTCCCCCTTCTATCGCTAATGAAGTTTTCTGAAATAGAGACGATGTGATCGTCGGACTGGGAGGCCATCCTGTGTGCGTCAAAGAAAAGAAGTAACATGAAACAAATCCAAAAGACAGTCATGTGGTATCACCATTTTATTTCTGTCGGTAAGTTAAAACCCCTAAAAGGTCTGGATGGTGGCGCACCTCAGACGAGGCAGAGTGAATACAGATAAAGTGGTCTCGTGGACGAGGGGCTACACAGGCCAGAGTTAGTAGGTGAGCCTGACTCGATTCTGCGGCCTGCCTGCTCTGTCTAAGCAAACCGGGGCCAGCAGTTTCACGGAGGCTGAAGATGAAGTACATGGTGATTTGGTGCCATTTCAAGAGGCGTCTTCTTTACGTCAACCCCACAAGCCATTCCCATCAGCATTCAGCCCCTTCACACAAACCCCCCCAATATATATATATTACGGTGTGTGGGTTTACACATGCAAATTAATCTCTGGTCCCCCTCAGCGGGAGTGAAACATCATGAGACATCTTGAAGAAGGACAAGGAGGAACATGCAGGCCAGGCTGGCAATGTCACAAAGTGTCCACAACAGGTCACTCTGGTGGTACTGCCTCCACAGAGCACAGATGTCCTCCACTCGAGTCTCCCAGCGCTGCTCATTTAGCTACACATTGCACATCACAAGTGCCACTCGATTATCATGAACGCCGTTTCAGTTGTTCCCACCATGCACGGGCACCGCACAGTCAGCTGCTTTATCCCACGAGCCATGTGCACTTCTTTTGTAGACGTGTGACTGTCCCCCCGGAAAGAGGGTCTCTGCACGAGGGTTCTCCAAGAGGAACTGAATCGTGGCTTTCATGTGAGTAACAAAATGAGGAGGCTCCACCAAGGGTGATGTGGACATGTGCTGCAGAAAGGACAGGGAGAGGCGTTAGTGGGGCACAGCACATCTGAGAGTGCCTGCAAAAGAGTGGGTGCCACCGTTATAAGAATGTACAGTACGTGATGCCAACACCTCAAGAAATATGCATACCAAAAAGGATTTTTTTTTTTTTAAAGTATGTTACTTTACCCCATGAAGTGATTGATGGAAAAAATAAATAAAAACTAAGCTCACGTGTTCATTCAGACAGAAGAAGGGGCGTCCATGGAGAGGAAGGCTAAACAGCAGCAAACAACATCAAACACATCCACGAAAAATCATCTCAGCTTCACTTGTGTCACATAACACGTCACGTCATCCAGTCGTACTGTCACAATGTCCCAAATGTATGTGTTTTAATTAAAATATTATTTTTAAAAAATGGAGCGGGCTCTGATGCAACCAAGCATTGAACCGAAGTGCCACCATTCACTGGTCACAAGTCCAGTAATCGCTTACTCATTGGCTAACAGTTCACTGACAGACGTGTGAATAACTAAAGATTAAATGTTAAAAGAAAGCAGATAAAGAACTAAGAAGACTGAACTCGAATCTCCTTTGAAACACACGAGGACGAGTCACACCGCCGTGTTCTGGCAAGGCAAAGAAGATTCTACTTGAACCCTGCATTTTGGACCATTTCTAAAGCAAAATCTGCTCTACCTATCTATCTATATCTATACTAATATATATATATATATATATATATATATATATATATATATATATATATATATATATATATATATATATATATATATATATATATATATATATATATATATATATATATATATATATATATATATATATATATATTATACACATGCAGAAAGATAAATAGATATAGCTAGTTATAAATAGATACTGAAAATATATATATATATATATATATATATATATATATTGTGGCATGCAGATGGGGGTGGAGCCCAGGCGGGTGGACGCCCAGGAAGACCGGAGGAGGGCTTGTGCCTCCTCCAGACCATGAGGGGGCGACCGCCCTGGTTGTATTGGGGGCTATGGGTAGAGGGCATGGAAGCCCAGCCCTGTAGGGGCCCGTGGCCACCGCCAGGCGGTGCCCCGGTACCTGAAGAACCCTGGACCTCAGCACTTCCGCCACACCAGGAAGTGCTGGGGGGGATGGGGAAGAAGACTGGGGACACCTGGAGGGCTTCCGCGTGCGCAGCCGGCACTTCCGCCACACGGGGGTGTGTCCACGGAGGACTGTCGGGAAGCAGCTGGAGCCCATCTGGGTTTGGATAAAAGGGGCCGCCTCCCTCCATTCATTAGCAAGAGTCGGGTGGAAGAGGACGAAGTTCAAAAGAGGAGTGGAGGTGGCCAGAAGGAAAGGCATTTAGTGACTGTGAGGCCTGGACTTTGGGGGATCGGTGCTGGAGGCACTGGGTCGCGCACCGATTAACTTTGTAAAATATACGTGTGTTGGGTGAAGAACAACGATGTCCACCTGTCTGTGTCTGGGTCCAGTTCCACAATAAATATATATATATATTAATTATACACTGAACACATCAGATCTCAATGGGGAAATCTTGCTGGCTATCTCTACTGACATGGACTGGCTAATGTGTTTGGAAACCTACAGCCAATGCAGCCCACCAGGCCCAGAGTTTGACACCCCTGCTCTAGACGCTCCTTCTCTTGGTACGTCAGAGGACCAGGACTTTGCGAAGTGTGGCTTGCCTCACTTGCAGAGGCACGTTGGGGGGATAGAAAGAGAGCAATGCTATTTCTATTTTGTCCCTTATACCTTAATAACGTTTAGTGACAACATAACAATACGCTTCATAGCTGTATCACTTGGCAATAATATGAAATCTGTGTCAAAGCTATCGTATGCACAACGTACCACCTTAAACATAAGACTACAAAATGTCAACAAAAGTTCAGAAGAAACATTTCCATGACCAAACAGTGGACTGCGTGAGCTGGAATGTCAAGGGTCTCAAACATGAATTAAAGAGAAAGAAAGAACTCCTGCACTTAACAAGTCTAAATGCCAAGATAGTATTTTTACAGGAGACTCACTTATTAAGCAAGGACCAGTTTCGGTTGCAAAGAGAGTGGTCAGGCCAAATGTTACACTCTAGCTAAACAAAGAAAACCAGGGATAGGGGAATCTTAACACACAGAACTATCCCGTTTGTAGTGTCAGATGCAATATCTCATTCTGAAGGATGCTATGTCATGGCGACAGGCAATTTATTTAATACTAAAATGATTTGGATTGGAAGTTCAAGAAAACATTTTTAGGAAGAGGATGTGCCTCGTACCCGTGCGTATCTGAGACTCTTCAACAAGCTGAGGGTCAGGTCACCTCTGCAGTTCCACAGATCACCGCTAAGTTATCCGAGGTAGTCCATCTGTGTGTATGAATATAAATGGAATGTGATGGGTGGGAAGTTTACAACTCAAATGTTCACTGGCATCCGTGTGTGCACTCTGTTTTCTTTCACGAGAGGAATTTCCAGAAATGGTTTAAGAAAAATGCATGCATTTGGGACATCATGAATGTGCAGCTGGATGACGTAACGTGTCGATTAGGCAGGATGAGTAACGTGAGACTTTTCTCATGGCTGTTTGTGATATTGTTGGCGGTTGTTCAGCCATGGTCAGCATACATGCCTGTTCTACCAGAAACTTCTGTCATCTCTGTTCCCCATTAAAACGTGAGATTACATTTTTTTCCTCGATCATCACTACAAAACACACGAGGGTAAGTAACCGATAAAATTATTCTTTTTGGGTGGAGTACTCCTATAAAGGAGTGTAAAACAACAATGTATAGGTTACTTCATTTGTTTTGTAGTGATGATTGAGGAAAAAAATTGTAATCTTGTGTTTTCGTGGAGAAGAAAGTTTAGGATATGATGGTAGCCAATGGTGTGCCCATATTGTTTAAAAAACATCACTACTTACCCCCCACCCCCCAAACATTGCAGCTCTTCCCATAAGACCAAGTGTTGGCTCACTCACCCATTCAAGTCCATGGAGTCAGGAATTTTGTTAACCCCCATTCTCCATGAAAACACGAGATGACAACTCTTCTCACTCATCACTACAAGTTACGCGGGGTAACCGATACAAACCCTTTCATTCTGGAGCGGAATGCTCCTTTAACTTCTTAACACTAGAATTACCACAGCCTACGAAAAAACTTGTAAATCCGTCCCGCTTCTTAAAATCGTTCACACCTCTCCACCAGCGTCTTTTGTCATCTAAATGTGCTGATAAAGACAAGCTGCAAGCAGCCGACTATTCCATCCCCCCACCGACTTAGAACGTGCACGAACTTCTCCCAGCTCAGGCCTTGATTGATTTTCTGGGAGTGAAGTGGAGTTTTAGAGTGGAAATAATAGATCGTTGTTTGGAACACACGCATTTCATATCTGCTCCGTTTCTACAGTAATCTGTGTAAACACATTGTTAAAACAGAAACGTTTTTTATATTCTAGTAGTAGATAACAAAATGTAGGCATAAACTATATAATGTATGAAGCCTGAAATCCAAATATCAAATAAATACTTTCACAAAAGGTACAAATCTAACACAACGATTGTGCTTTTATTCAAAAATATAACTGCAGAAGCAAAAAGCCGCCTTAACATGCGACATTGACACCTGTTTATTATGACTGCCTCTGTGGCGCAATAGAATCAGCTGCCGACTGGGAATCAAAAGGTCGCGAGTTCGATCCTGCGCCTCTCCGTTTTAAGAAGTAAACTGCTCTTAGTCTTACTATTTTACAATAAAAACATACATTTGATTTCAGTCTGTAACAGCCGGTGTAATTTATGATCCTTGTAAAGGTTAGCTTTGGTTTTTTTTTTTAAGTCACTTTTATTATCT
This sequence comes from Polypterus senegalus, assembly GCF_016835505.1. NCBI lineage: Eukaryota > Metazoa > Chordata > Cladistia > Polypteriformes > Polypteridae > Polypterus > Polypterus senegalus. The sequence continues at coordinate 159,688,834 of NC_053166.1, read as the reverse complement.
CAGCCGCGTTCACGAGCCCAAACACACCACATCCCCGCATCCGATACTGCTGTTATCACATAGACGCGCGGCAACAGAGGTAAACTCGGCTCCCTTCTACATCGGAGCAAGAATGCACATACCATTGCTTCCATACTAAAGTGTCAGCGGGCACTTTTAGTGGCATTACACACATTTTTGAGCATGCCCTCTGCACACTACTTGTGACTTTAGGCTTTAGGAAGTAAGTAAATAAATAAAGGTAAATCGTGTCATAAAATGATTTCTTCAAAACGTCACATATATTTGTCTCTTTCTTTTTTTTAAAATTTGCGTTGATCACCATCAGCATGTTGTAGCACACAGCATCTGGCATTTGTGCGATGATGTTTTCACATATATTGTCTCTTTCTTTCAGGTGTGTAATAGAAACCATAGCATAGAGAGAAATGCAATATTATTTGAAAACAAACAGCGTCCGATCAGCTGTAAAGTATGGCATTTCTAAATGTTTGCTTTTTTCAGTCTGATTCTCTCAGTCAGACTGTATATTTGTCTCTTATTCAGTGCACGCAAGAACATGCAGGTGGCCAGATGCTGTGTGCTACAACATGCTGGCGGTGATCAACGCACATTTTAAAAAAAGAAAGAGACAAATATATGTGACGTTTTGAAGAAATCATTTTATGACACGATTTACCTTTATTTATTTACTTACTTCCTAAAGCCTAAAGTCACAAGTAGTGTGCAGAGGGCATTCTCAAAAAATACATGTGTAATGCCACGAAAAGTGCCCGCTGACACTTTAGTATGCAAGCAATGGTATGTGCATTCTTGCTCCGATGTAGAAGGGAGCCGAGTTTACCTCTGTTGCCGCGCGTCTATGTGAAAACTGCAGTGTCGGATGCAGGGGTGTGGTGTGTTTGGGCTCGTGAACGCAGCTGAGATAATAAAACTGACTAAAAAAAACCAAAGCTAACCTTTACAAGGATCATAAATTACACCGGCTGTTACAGACTGAAATCAAATGTATGTTTTTATTCTAAAATAGTAAGACTAAGAGCAGTTTACTTCTTAAAACGGAGAGGCGCAGGATTGAACTCGCGACCTTTTGATTCCCAGTCGGCAGCTGATTCTATTGCGCCACAGAGTCAGTCATAATAAACGGGTGTCAATGTCGCATGTTAAGGCGGCTTTTTGTTTCTGCAGTTATATTTTTGAATAAAAGTACAATTGTTGTGTTATGCTTGTACCTTTTGTGAAAGTATTTATTTGATATTTGGACTTCAGGCTTCACACATTATATAGTTTATGCCTACATTTTGTCATCTACTACTAGAATATAAAAAATGTTTCTGTTTTAATTGTTGTGTTTACACAGATTACTGTAGAAACGGAGCAGACATGAAATGTGTGTGTTCCAAACGACGATCTATTATTTCTACTCTAAAACTCCACTTCACTCCCAGAAAATCAATCAAGGCCTGAGCTGAGAGAAGTTCGTGCACGTTCTAAGTCGGTGGGGGGATGGAATAGCCGGCTGCTTGCAGCTTGTCTTTATCAGCACATTTAGATGACAAAAGACGCTGGTGGAGAGGTGAGAATGGTTTTAAGAAGCGATTTAAGGTGGGACGGATTTACGGGTTTTTTCATAGGCTCTGGTAATTCTAGTGTTAAAGCTAGCGACTCTCAGGACTCTCATCACCCACAGGTAATATGTGTAGAAATGGGAGCCGGGCACCTTCCCCTACCTTAAGTATGGTCTGGTCATCTTGTTCTAGCCAGACGCTTATGTCCTTGTTTGACAGCCAACTGTAGGGGCCGATTCGGATCTGCTCTCCTGGCGAGTCGTAGATGTTCACCATCTGGAAAGAGGAAGGGTCCAGTTAGCTACCATACTGCAATCTCAACTCTACCAAAATACCTAGAACTGGGAGGTAAGTAGGCCAGCCAAACTGATCAATTTGGGGGTGTGGGGGGCGCTTGGTAAAAAAGGAGACCAAAGACCCAGTGGTCACTCTGGCTGAGCTCCAAAGAACCTCTGTGGAGATGGGAGAAACTCCCAGAAAGGCAACCATCACTGTAAGACTCAGTTAATGTGGACAACATGTGAAAGCTCACTTGGAGTTTGCAAAGAGGCACCTGAAGCACTGCCTAACTGTGACAAACAAGACTCTCTGGTCTGATAAAACCAAGAATGAACTGTTTGTCCCTCTATTCTAAGCGTGATGTCTGAAGGAAACCAGGCCCCACTCATCACCTGCATAAGGGTAAGGCATGGTGGTAGCAGTGGCATCATGCTTTGGTTCAGGGTATGTGTTTCAGTAGTAGTAGGGACTGGGAGACTGGTCAGGGCTGAGAGAAAGTTAAATGGAGCCAAGTGGAAATCTGCTCAGAGGGCTGTGGACCTCAGACTGGGCTGAACGTTTACATTCTAACAGGGCTACGACCAATAAGCACCAAGCAAAGCCAACACAGGAGCGGTTTAGGATAAACTCTGTGAACATCCTTGAGTGGCCCACCCAGAGCCAGGACTTTAACCCAGTCGAACATCTCTGGGGACCCCTAATAATAGCTGTTTACCGAGGGACTCCACAAACTGGACAGAGCTTGATGATAGGATACAAGGAGAAGAATGGCAAACCAACCCCAAAGGGAGGTCTGAGAAGCCTGTGTCGTCAAATCAAAGACGACCTCAGGCCGGAGTCACTGCCAAAGGGGCTTCAATAACAGCAACAACTAAAGGGTCTGAATACTTGGGTTTTTTCTTTTCTTTTTTACTAAATTTGCCAAAATCTTGTTTCCACTTTGTCATTTTGGGGTAGGATGGTTTCTGAATTGTTCCTAGTGTGTGCTTGGTGTGGATATGTGTGTGTGTGCCCTGCGGTGGGCTGGCACCCTGCCCAGGGTTTGTTTCCTTCCTTGAGCCCTGTGTTTACTGGGATTGGATCCAGCAGACCCCTGTGACCCTGTAGTTAGGATATAGCGGGTTGGATGATGGATGGTATCTAATGGGCAGCACGGTGACGCAGTGGTGGCACTGCTGCCTCGCAGTTAGGAGACCTGGCTTTGCTTCCCGGGTCCTCCCTGCCTGCGTGGAGTTTGCATGTTCTCCCCGTGTCTGCCTGGATATCCTCCCACAGTCCAATAACATGCAGGACAGGGGCATTGGTGATCCAAAATTGTCCCTAGTGTGTGCCGTACAATGGGCTGGCGCCCTGGCCGGGCTTTGTTCCTGCCTTGCTCCCCATGTTGGCTGGGATTGGCTCCAGCAGACCCAACCAATGTGACCCTGTAGTTAGGAAACTTTTGGCCACTACTGTAGGGCTCTGAGCCTGCAACTCCGTATAGAGCGGCATTGACAACTGGACACCCAACTTGTGGATTGTGGGATACGAGAGATTTCACATTTATTTTTTCATGGATGATTTGATACTGCTTGTCGTTGGTCAAGCCCATTCTGTCAAGATTTCTGGGATCTTTACTTGCCTGTAAATTCAAGTTTTTCCTCAGCCATCAATACAAGCAATGTGAGAGAAGTAGCGAATACAAAACTTTTAAAATTTCTGGGTAGAGAACAAGTGGAGACTCAGCATGTATTAAATTGAGCTTCTTTAGGGATGTCCCCATATTGTCTGGCCAGGATGTGACAGTGTGTCAAACCAGGGAGAGAAGGCTGTGAATGGCCCATACAGCTAACAATGAAGGCCCAAGATGAACGGAGGCGCAGTCACGAGCAGACGCCAACTGACACCTCAGAATCTTCCAATCCGAAGACACAAGACAGCAAATCGACTTGGTGGGCCTTCTGCTTTTCCTCCCTCCCCAGTTTCCCCCCATAAACTGACTCACCTGGCCTCCTGTGAAGGTTCGTGCTGACCGCAGGAGTTCTTCTGGGCCTCTGTGTGGAAATGTTGCTGGGAAGATTTCCCCCGTTTTCACATTCACGCCTAAAAAAAAAAAAAAAAAGGCCAAATGTTAAACTCTGAAGACAAGGGTACAAAAGGAAAGGAAAAAAGAAAAACGAAGAAATCAACTGTAAAAGGACCCGAGTGGAGGAGAGTCTGAGCCACATACCTACTCCATAAACCACAGGCCTGTGAATGCCACACACCACACTGTCATTCAGCTCTGCAAAAAAATCAGAACAAGGGTCAAATGTAATTAACTCTTTGAGGGCTGGATATTTTTTCCAAAAAAACTCAGTTTTCAGAAATGGTTTCACATATAAAATCAAAATAAAATGTGTCTGTTGCTGCATCCTGTGGTGGCTGTTGGCACCTGTTCACCGTTTCTGGTGGCTGCATGGACAGCGGCTCGATGGCCAGCAGCCTGGCTGTCTTTCACATGTCAGGTAGGTAGGTGGGAGGAGGTGATGGCGGTCGCAGTACGAAGCAGTCTGGTTTGTATCTCTTGTCATCACAAGTGGCGGTCCTCCCCCGGCGAATGTTGCTGTAGGTGCATCAGCTACACGGACACGTTCAGTATCACGGTCATCTGGGGAGCGATCAGCTGATGCTGGTACCTCACTTTCGCTTTTTCAATCTCCAGATCATGCGCATCAAAATCCGAGTCTGAGAAGTCAGAGTTCAATTCAGTGATAATAAGCGAGTCGCCATCTACGGAATATTTTGCTTTGTGCATTCGCTTTGGTCTCTCGCCAGATGTCGATGCCATTTTAGAGGTTGATGGCTCTTCGCTACTCACACACACACAGGAAATGGAGGTCAAATCAACAAAGCTAACTTTCCTCCTGGCAAAGACAGACAAACTAAAATGTAATGGCAAGTTTTGTTGCCGTTTGCAGCCGATGTCCGCCCTCTACCCCTGAATTTCGACAACATCAGCCCTAAAAGAGTTAAAGCCAAAATATTTAATGACATTAAAATGATAAAAAGCAGAACCTTTATATTTCCTACACATTTCTTAGGGTTCCAGTTCACAGGGAGCAGAGCCTAGCCCTGCGGCAACAGATGCCAAGCTGGAAGCAGTCCTGGAAGGGGGCACAGGTCCACTTAAAGACTCCATCTGGCCTACTGCTATGTCTTTGGGGGTCACTTCACAGCCCATATAGACAAGTAGAATGTAAACTCCAAAAGCAGAAGGCATTGCCCGCCAAACCACCTCCAGCGACTAAATTTAGTAGAAAACATAAACACGTACTAAAAGTAGGCAACTTCTTTAATAAAAGGCTTTGCTCCACCTGTCCGCAATAAAAATCTGCATTCTCTTCAGACATTGCTCAGATCCCCGGCCCACTCCAAGCAGGCGTCCGTTTCTGAAGAATGAAGAGGCTGACTGGGGCACATTGTTACGCTGCTCTCACCGAGTATTTACTGTTCTTTAATATTTTTTTTTTTTTTTTTTTTAAGCGTCCCTGGTTCACACAAACCCGGTTAGGCCGCGTCTCTCTTGAAGGCATCATGGTACACCAGCACCACACCCGAGACAGTGGCAGATTATTTCAACTTTCACAATTCACTGAACATCCTGGCCGGCAGCAGCTGATCAAACATCAGTCAACAGGCTCGGCAGCTCCAACTTTCAGTTTTACTTTTCTGGCCACAGCAGTCTTCACAGGCGTCACCATTGATTGATTGATTGATTGATTGATACTTTATTAACCCCACGGGGACATTCCCATACTCCAGCAGCAGTATACTGATAAAGAACAATATTAAATTAAAGAGTGATAACAATGCAGGCCTAACAGACAATAACTTTGGATGATGTTAACGTTTACCAACCCGAGTCGCATAGTGTGGGGTCTCCTCAGTCTGTCAGTGGAGCAGGATGGTGACAGCAGTCTGTCTGTCGCTGAAGCTGCTCCTCTGTCTGGAGATGATCCTGTTCAGTGCATTCTCCATGATTGGCAGCAGCCCGCTCAGTGCCCGTCGCTCTGCCACGGATGTCAAACTGTCCAGCTCCGTGCCTGCAATAGAGCCTGCCTTCCTCACCAGTTTGTCCCTCTTCTTTATGTTGCCACCCCAGCACACCACCACGTAGAAGAGGGCGCTCATCACAACGGTCTGGAAGAACATCTGCAGCGTCTTATTGCAGATGTTGAAGGACGCCAGCCTTCTAATGAAGTATAGTCGGCTCTGTCCTCTCCGGCACAGATCATCAGTGTTGGCAGTCCAGTCCAGTTTATCATCCAGCTGCACTCCCAGGTATTTCTAGGTCTGCACCCTCTGCACAGTCACCTCTGATGATCACGGGGTCCATGAGGGGCCTGGTCCTCCTAAACTCCACCACCAGCTCCTTGGTCTTACTGGTGTTCAGTTGTAGGCAGTTTGAGTCGCACCATTTAACAAAGTCCTTCATTAGGTTCCTGTACTCCTAATGCAGCCCACGATAGGAACGTTGTCAGCGAACTTTTTTTTTTTTTTTTGAACGTTGCAAATACTGCGTCATTCAAAAGGAGCAGAATACAAAACCACCTGCCTTATCATGACACTGTAATACTGGAAGTGTTAAGCCGATGTCACATTGCACAGCGCCTATTGATATTCTCTGTATTATTTGTCCTGAGAGTCTGAATTGTTGTTGTTTCTCCTGCTGTATGCTTCTAAATCCCCCCTTGGGATCAGTCAAGTTTATCTGATCCAATCCAGTCTTGTCGGAGGGGATGTCAGACGAAATGACTGCAGCTGCCCACCTCGTTGCAGGGCATGTCAAATTATGGGGCTTCGTGACGACTTTTCAGCACAGTTTCACATTTCCAAAGCATCGCAAGCCCGTCGTTTTTTCACCTAACAGCCAATAGTGTGCAGCCCGAGGGTGGCCGGTGCCGCTGTCAAAATTTACAGGTATGGCGAGTGGTGGAAGAAAAAGGAGACTTAGGGGTATAATAATATATAATATAGTTATTGCACATAAAGTGTTTTGGCATACTTTACACCAGGGGTGCCAATGCCGGTCCTGAAGGCCCCAGTAACTGCAGGTTTTCATTCTAACCCGTTTCTTAATTGGTGAATGTAATAAGAATGTAAGTTTAACGTCACTGTGCTCTGTACAATAATTATTGTATAAATCCACTCACATGTACAGGCCAGGCCAAAGTTAGCACACAGGGGCTCTCAGCATTTAGCACTGTTAGGCAAGCATTTGAAGAAAGAAGGTACAACTACGAAAACAGGCCTTGTACTATTTCTGCATGTTAGAGATGAAATGGAATCCTCTCCTTCCCTTGTTTGGAACCTATATGAATGGCTGTCACATGTTTTTTTGGTGTGCTTTTAACTGTTTCTGCCGCTTGCTTCCTTTTAGAGGTTATGTCCAATGGAATTAACTGACTCTTGGATATCTCTGTAAGGGGAGTAGGGGGCCAAACTATTGCCTGGGGGTTCTTGCTAAAACGTACTATGGTGTGACGTAAGGGGAACTGACTTTAAAAAGGCAAGGAGGCGCATATTTAAAAAAAAAAAAAAAAAAAAAGGGAGAAGAGAGAGAAGGAGCAGCAAGTGAGAAGAAAGTCTGTTTGAGTAAAGAGCTGGGAAGGTGAATAGAAAGAAGCAGCCAGCTGTACAGCAAGGAAGACTCCGTAATAAGCACGGAGAAGGAGTGCCTGCTAAGCTAAAAGGATATTCGGAGCTCACGGCTTTACTTGTCTGTTGTGGAGCGCGCATCGGCCATGGACGGACGCTAACGCCGAGTCACCAGGGTGAGATGGAATTCATCCTTCAATAAAGGAACTGTCGCCAGGCCGGGGTGATCGCTTCTTTACATATAAATTCGGTAAACGTGTCAGCAGCGCACATCAGGATTGGTCGCTGGATTCACTGCAGACTTCCAAGGCCGTGTGAATATAGACTTTTAATCAATCAATCAATCAACATTTATTTATATAGCACATATTCATACAAAAAAAAGTGCTTTACAAAATGAATAGAAAAATCGAAGACACAATAAAAAATAAACATAAGTCAACATTAATTAACATAGAATAAGAGTAAGGTCTGATGGCCAGGGTGGACAGAAAAAACAAAAAAACCTCCAAAAGCTGGAGAAAAAAAATAAAATCTGTAGGGGTTCCAGATCACGAGACCACCCAGTCCCCTCTGGGCAATCTACCTAACATAAATCAAACAGTCCTCTTTGTATTCAGGGTTTTCATGGAAGGACCTGATGACAAAAACAAAGTTCAGATAAAAGGGACTGGGGAACGTGTGGGGAGTGTGTGTGTGTGTCTAATTTATATGTGTATATAGATGTAATATAGGTTAAGTAAAGGGCGGCACGGTGGCGCAGTGGTAGCGCTGCTGCCTCGCAGTTAGGAGACCCGGGTTCGCTTCCCAGGTCCTCCCTGCGTGGAGTTTGCATGTTCTCCCCGTGTCTGGGTGGGTTTCCTCCCACAGTCCAAAGACATGCAGATTAGGTGGATTGGCGATTCTAAATTGGCCCTAGTGTGTGCTTGGTGTGTTTGTGTGTGTCCTGCGGTGGGTTGGCACCCTGCCCAGGATTGGTTCCTGCCTTGTGCCCTGTGTTGGCTGGGATTGGCTCCAGCAGACCCCCGTGACCCTGTGTTCAGATTCAGCGGGTTAGAGAATGGATGGATGGGTGGAGGTTAAGTACATGTGAATATATTTGCGCTGTTTATAAATTGGATATTTTTCAGTTTCTTTGCCTTGCTTTCTTTCTTTCCTGAGGGTGGCATATTATTTAGGATTTGTATAGTTATTATAGATTAGAGAAGGATTGTTTAAAGGGTGTTTATTGTTTTCTTTGTTTTATAATTTACACTCACCTAAAGGATTATTAGGAACACCTGTTCAATTTCTCATTAATGCGATTATCTAATCAACCAATCACATGGCAGTTGCTTCAATGCATTTAGGGGTGTGGTCCTGGTCAAGACAATCTCCTGAACTCCAAACTGAATGTCAGAATGGCAAAGAAAGGTGATTTAAGCAATTTTGAGCATGGCATGGTTGTTGGTGTCAGACGGGCCGGTCTGAGTATTTCACAATCTGCTCAGTTACTGGGATTTTCACGCACAACCATTTCTAGGGTTTACAAAGAATGGTGTGAAAAGGGAAAAACATCCAGTATGCGGCAGTCCTGTGGACGAAAATGCCTTGTTGATGCTAGAGGTCAGAGGAGAATGAATGGGCCGACTGATTCAAGCTGATAGAAGAGCAACTTTGACTGAAATAACCACTCGTTACAACCGAGGTGTGCAGCAAAGCATTTGTGAAGCCACAACACGCACAACCTTGAGGCGGATGGGCTACAACAGCAGAAGACCCCACCGGGTACCACTCATCTCCACTACAAATAGGAAAAAGAGGCTACAATTTGCACGAGCTCACCAAAATTGGACAGTTGAAGACTGGAAAAATGTTTCCTGGTCTGATGAGTCTCGATTTCTGTTGAGACATTCAAATGGTGGAGTCAGAATTTGGCGTAAACAGAATGAGAACATGGATCCATCATGCCTTGTTACCACTGTGCAGGCTGGTGGTGGTGGTGCAATGGTGTGGGGGATGTTTTCTTGGCACACTTTAGGCCCCTTAGTGCCAACTGGGCATCGTTTAAATGCCACGGGCTACCTGAGCATTGTTTCTGACCATATCCATCCCTTCATGACCACCATGTACCCATCCTCTGATGGCTACTTCCAGTAGGATAATGCACCATGTCACAAAGCTCGAATCATTTCAAATTGGTTTCTTGAACATGACAATGAGTTCACTGTACTAAAATGGCCCCCACAGTCTCCAGATCTCAACCCAATAGAGCATCTTTGGGATGTGGTGGAACGGGAGCTTCGTGCCCTGGATGTGCATCCCACAAATCTCCATCAACTACAAGATGCTATCCTATCAATATGGGCCAACATTTCTAAAGAATGATTTCAGCACCTTGTTGAATCAATGCCACGTAGAATTAAGGCAGTTCTGAAGGCGAAAGGGGGTCAAACACCGGATTAGTGTGGGGTTCCTAATAATCCTTTAGGTGTGTGTGTGTGTGTATATATATATATATATATATATATATATATATATATATATATATATATAGTGGAGCCGACCCGGACACAGACAGGCGGACATGTTGTTAAAACACCACCACACATTTATTTACACTATATACAATAATTAGTCACAAATACCCCAATCACAGTCCTGGCCACAATGCCTTCCTTTTCATGCCGCCTCCACAGCTCTCCTGAGCTTTGTCCTTCCGCCTCCCGACTCCAGCCTCGAATGATGGGAGACGGCCCCTTTTATAGAGTCCCCGGATGAGCCCCAGGTGTTCCCGGCATTCCTCCTCTGGCCTCGCCCCAGCGTGGCGGAAGTGCCGGCTGTCCTCCCGGCAGCTCTCCAGGCGCCGTCCTAATTCTTCCCCCCAGCACTTCCGCCACACCAGGTAACAGGTCCCCAAGGCATTGGGGCGCCTCCTGGCGGTGACCATGGGCACCTACAGGGTGGAGCTTCCATGCCCTGTACCCGTGGCCCCCAAAACAACCAGGAAAGCGACCCCCACGTGATCCAGGGTGGGCAGAGACCCACATCCGGTCCCTCATGACGTCCCGGCCGGGTCATGGCCCCTGGCATCCCTGACAATATATATATATATTTTTTTTTTTTTGTTTGATTGTGTAAAGAATTGTTGGGGTGATTATTTCCTTTTTTTATAAACTTCACAAAAGACAACTCCAGCTGAGGACATTAAATTGGGGTAAGGTTCTGTTGGTTTCCGTTCCTAATAGGATTCATTTTCCTAAGAGTAAGAGATTTTTTGTGTGTGTCGGGCTCCTCATTCAACTTAAGAGGAACTCGCTACACTTAAGTAAGGGTCTGCACGTGGAGAAGACAGTATATAAAGACTTGGACAGCAGCCAAACACTTTGAAGCCGACAGACGGCTAAAGCCTTCCAGCACAGCGATAAAAAATGGCAGACTGTATAGATCAAGATCCCATCTTGGTATTGTCTTGCTATAGGCTTCCCGTCTGTAATGCTACCTAAATCATCAGTAAAGAAAGTAAAGTTATTTGCTCTTATGTGATTTTTACCGGCGTATCACTATGGGAGGGATATCGCCTTTTAATATCATATCTACAGTGGTGTGAAAAACTATTTGCTCCCTTCCTGATTTCTTATTCTTTTGCATGTTTGTCACACAAAATGTTTCTGATCATCAAACACATTTAACCATTAGTCAAATATAACACAAGTAAACACAAAATGCAGTTTTTAAATGATGGTTTTATTATTTAGGGAGAAAAAAATCCAAACCTACATGGCCCTGTGTGAAAAAGTAATTGCCCCTTGTTAAAAATCACCTAACTGTGGTGTATCACACCTGAGTTCAATTTCCTGATTACTGCCACACCTGTTTCAATCAAGAAATCACTTCAATAGGAGCTGCCTGACACAGAGAAGTAGACCAAAAGCACCTCAAAAGCTAGACATCATGCCAAGATCCAAAGAAATTCAGGAACAAATGAGAACAGAAGTAATTGAGATCTATCAGTCTGGTAAAGGTTATAAAGCCATTTCTAAAGCTTTGGGACTCCAGTGAACCACAGTGAGAGCCATTATCCACAAATGGCAAAAACATGGAACAGTGGTGAACCTTCCCAGGAGTGGCCGGCCGACCAAAATTACCCCAAGAGTGCAGAGACGACTCATCCGAGAGGTCACAAAGACCCCAGGACAACGTCTAAAGAACTGCAGGCCTCACTTGCCTCAATTAAGGTCAGTGTTCACGACTCCACCATAAGAAAGAGACTGGGCAAAAACGGCCTGCATGGCAGATTTCCAAGACACAAACCACTGTTAAGCAAAAGAACATTAGGGCTCGTCTCAATTTTGCTAAGAAACATCTCAATGATTGCCAAGACTTTTGGGAAAATACCTTGTGGACTGATGAGACAAAAGTTGAACTTTTGGAAGGCAAATGTCCCGTTACATCTGGCGTAAAAGGAACACAGCATTTCAGAAAAGAACATCATACCAACAGTAAAATATGGTGGTGGTAGTGTGATGGTCTGGGGTTGTTTTGCTGCTTCAGGACCTGGAAGGCTTGCTGTGATAGATGGAACCATGAATTCTACTGTCTACCGAAAAAATCCTGAAGGAGAATGTCCGGCCATCTGTTCGTCAACTCAAGCTGAAGCGATCTTGGGTGCTGCAACAGGACAATGACCCAAAACACACCAGCAAATCCACCTCTGAATGGCTGAAGAAAAACAAAATGAAGACTTTGGAGTGGCCTAGTCAAAGTCCTGACCTGAATCCAATTGAGATGCTATGGCATGACCTTAAAAAGGCGGTTCATGCTAGAAAACCCTCAAATAAAGCTGAATTACAACAATTCTGCAAAGATGAGTGGGCCAAAATTCCTCCAGAGCGCTGTAAAAGACTCATTGCAAGTTATCGCAAACGCTTGATGGCAGTTATTGCTGCTAAGGGTGGCCCAACCAGTTATTAGGTTCAGGGGGCAATTACTTTTTCACACAGGGCCATGTAGGTTTGGATTTTTTCTCCCTAAATAATAAAAACCATCATTTAAAAACTGCATTTTGTGTTTACTTGTGTTATATTTGACTAATGATTAAATGTGTTTGATGATCAGAAACATTTTGTGTGACAAACATGCAAAAGAATAAGAAATCAGGAAGGGGGCAAATAGTTTTTCACACCACTGTATATAGTTTTCGGTTACTTAAAACGCCGCAATTACAAAAGAACTTATTCCAACTAGGGAGCTATCACCCCTTAAAGGAAACAGTGAACAGATCGTACTGCTAATTAACTCCTTTTCTTTTCATTTTAATTGACTTGTTTTATAAGATTTCTTCTGCTTAAACAGAAATGAAATGTGAAGTAAGCGAGCCAACAGAAGACCAACTAAGTCAGGGCCTGAAGCTCCAACCAATTTCACTCCAACCAGTGGCTTAATCAGTCACCGAGTCTTGTCGTTAATTAAACTTATCTTTAATTTCGTGGCTTGTTGCTGCTCTCATTGTGCAACATCAGACATTTCCGAAATTGTTGATTTTCTCTTTTCTAAGAGCACCGTTCAAAAGCGCTAGGGACCTGAGCACATCGACATTCCTGACACCATCATCTTTTATTATTCTCAGATATTGTATGATGGTCACAGTTCGCTGGTCGTGTTTTGGCTCATTTTATATCGCATTATGGCTTGGCTGCTAATTAAGGAAAAATAAAAAATTAAGGGGTCCGAGTCTTCAAGAGCAAGTCAATTCAAATTAATTCAAAAGAGGTTAATTAGCAGCAAAAACAGGTCACTGATTAAGAAAAGGGTTAGAATGAAAACCTGCAGCCACTGGGGCTCTCTGGGGACCCCTGCTTTACACATTAAAATATAGCATCTATCTGAGTAGTAGTAAAAGGGTTAATAAAATGTCATAATCTTGTTCAAGAATATCAGGGGACCAGATAAAAGTCAAGTGAACAATAAAGAACGAGGTGGTCCTGGGTGATGGTTCAAGAAGTTGAGCTTCTCTGCTGTTTCCAAGGTCCAAAACACCCGTGATCGTTATTTTTCTTAAACCAGAGGTCACATTAAATGACTTTTTGTCGTAGGGCATGCCTTATTTGCCCAATTGCAGTCACTGATCTCGCTGCTGCACCAGGTCAGCTTACACCCATGTCATGTTTAATGACAGCCAATAGCATCCTGCTTGAGGGAGCGGCACTTTATGGAGAGTTAATATCTGCAGCAATCTCTGCCTTTGAATTATTTATTTCTTTCTGTTATGGCATCAGAAGGACGGGCTTCTCTTCTGTTTGGGAGGTTCCTTATTCCTCACTGCTATAATCAATGCATTGTACTTGCAGATGAGCATTCATTGGTTCATTTAATTGTCGGCTCTTCTGTGTAAACAGCCCGTCCCACCCTCCAACTAACGAGAAAATTAAACCTGCTTAATTTTTAACCTGGCCAGTTGCAGTCTAAAGGTCTCGATCGCCAGGTATGCCACACTAGATGACTGCCTCTTACTGGCTAAGATTATGAAGGCTATGACTAAAAATTGCTGGAATAGTTATCTAATATAACAAAGACATTAGCTGCATTAGATGAGCACTCATTGGTTATCAGCTCTCATACACAAACAGCCCACCTCTATGACTTAAAAATCAACCCCGAGTAGTAGACTAGTGGGGCTGAGGCACTGGACACGTCACTCTACACGACTGGCATCATAGGAGTGTGCCACGACTCGCTAAGATTAGGTAAATGTAGTCTACAGCTGAAAATCGATAGAAAAGTCATGTAAGGGACAAGGCCTTTACCTGCTGTTGCCCGAGTGAGAAAGTGAAACGGTACAAATTACACAGTGCCTTCAGAAATTATTCAAACCCCTTCACGTTTTGCTATGCTAAACTTTATACCAGAAATCAATAAAATTAATTTTCTTGCCCCTCATCAAGCAACACTCACTATCCCAGAATGACAACGTGAAAATGGGGCTTTAGAAAAACGTTTGTAAAGCTGTAACCCTAACCCTGATTTCATCGTGGAGGTCTACAGAGAGTTCCTTGGACTTCATGGCTTGATTTTCGTCCTGACATGCAGTTTGAATCGTGGGGCCTTTCATACTCGGGGGACACCTGGGCCTTTCTAAACGACGTCCAATCACTTCAATGGGCCACAGGCGGACTCCAGTCAAGTTCTGGAAACTTCTCAAGGTTAATCAAAGCAAACAGGAGACACCTGAGCACAACTCGGAGAGCGAGCCACAGCAAAGGGTCCGAATGCATCTAATTAACATTTCAGTGTTTGATTTTTAATAAATTTGGAAACCTCTCTGAAAAAATATCTTCACCTTGTCATTAAGGCCCCTTGAGTGTTGATTGATGAGCAAAAAAGGCGCATTAATGCATTTAAAATGAAATCTACAACACAATAAAGTGTGCAGAATTGAAGGGGTCTGAAAATATCCTGAACTCACTGTAGGCAACACTGTACATAAGAGGGAAAATAATCACAAATAAATGACAGCTATTTTTATCACCAATTATTACTGATGACAGTGATGAGCTGTTAACAGCCCTGAAATATATAAATACATTATTTAAAAAATATATATCTTAAATAAGGAGTGAAGCTTACCTGTGATGCAGCATGTTAACAAATGAATGTCTTCCTTCTGCTGGCTGAAAGCCGCTATTAAGGGAAGAAAATGGCAAACATTTAACAGAATTAAAGAAAAACCAGCACCATCACTCAAAACTGGAAACGATTAAAGGCCAGTAAGCAGTTACCCAAAAGCTGACGGCTTAGATCGCAAGAGGTGCTCAAATCATCCAGAAACCCGCCAATGAGGTGAAGCTCAAATCTGAAACAAAATGGGAATACAATAAAATTAAAAAAAAAAAAGTCTTTTCATAACAGAAAATAAAGGCGACTCAGAGGAAGAAAGCAGGAAAAGCAACAGTCAGACAGTTCTCTTAAACAAACGTCACTAATTTAAAGATATATTCATATCTTTAACTATTCATTTTCTCTTCCCAGCCACCCACTTTAGTGTCTACTCGCCATTATCAGCTCATGCGGTACTTCATAGTTAACGGACTGGACTGACAGACAGACAGACAGACAGACAGACAGACAGACAGTCACAAAGCCTTAAGTTGGACAGTAGCATCACATCTATTATTAAGAAAGCCCATCAGAGAAGGGTGAAGAAATTCAACCTCCCTCGAGCAATAGGAGTCCAGTTCCACCTGGCAGTTCATTCTGACCTCATCTGTAAGTGTCTGGTTTGGTGGTGCCGCCGTTCACGTGAAGGCCAATCTGCAGCGCATCATCAGAACCGGTGAAAAGACCACAGGCTCTAACTTACCGCACACGGAGGTCCTCTACTCACAGGGTCAGTAACATTGCCCAAACGATTATTGGCGGCTCTTTGCCTTTACTGGAGGATTTATTCAATTGTCACTGTGACAGTCAAGCATCCAATATATTTTAAAAGACGTATCCCATCTGGGACATCATCCATTTGACCTGCTGCCCTCAGGTGGACTATAGGCCTATTATAGCAAGAACTAACAGATTTAAGGATAGTTTTAAGCCCAGAGCTATATGCAAACCAAACAACAGAAATAGAATTAAAAAATAATCTGTTTTGATCAAAGGTGGTTTTCATTACTAAAGCGCTAGAACACTAATCGACATCCAGCATACGTTTACATTCCATTGTTAGTTTTATTTATTTATTCATTTGTGCAATACCTTATTAGCTATTTTTAAATGGATGTACATGTATGTGGGTACAGAAGTATGTGTGTGTATACACACACACACACACATATACACTGTATATATTTTAGATGCCACATTGGCTGGACGGACATCCCACCCAGGAAAGGGAATAGACCTGAATCCGAAAAGGTGGAAGGACAGGCCATTAAAAAAGAGCAAATGTGAATGGAGGTTTTGTATTCCCCCTAACACGCTAGATGGAAGCACCCATAAACCACCCATCCCCGAGTTCGGTGCAATTAATCAGCAGGGCATGCCAGGATATATAGTCCGGCACAGCAACCCTTCTGGGGTCACTGGATAACACGAAAGGGTGCTGTCAGGAGACAAGCTCCCCATTATGGACTTCCGTGTGACCTGGAAGTCCTTCCATTGGCCAATCACCCTGGCACCAGAAGTACTCTCAGGTCTGTAATAAAAGGGACCACACTCCCTTATTCAGGCGAGTCGGAGCTGGGAGGTAGTGAGGCAACACTTGACTGGAGGAGGGCAGTGCAGTGGTGAGGGAGTTACAGTAAACCCTCGTTTCTCGTGGCTAATCCGTTCCAGACTTTACCGTGATAAATGAATTTCCGCAAAGTAGAATTCTTTATTTATAAATCTAATATTTTCGCAGTTAGAGCTTAGAAAACCTGTTTACGACCTTCTAAATGCGTTGTTTAACATTATTAGAGCCCTCTAGACATGAAATAACACCCTTTAGTCAAAAGTTTAAACTGTGCTCCATGACAAGACAGAGATGACAGTTCTTTCTCACAATTTAAAGAATGCAAACATATCTTCCTCTTCAAAGGAGTGCGCGTCAGGAGCAGAGAATATCAGAGAGAGAGAGAGAGAGAGAGAAAAGCAACCAATCAAAAATCAATACGTGCAGTTGGGCTCTTAAGTATGCAAAGCACCGCGATAAAGCGGCCGCAAGGAAGGGAGCAATGTGAAGGTAGTCTTTCAGCATTTTTTAGAGGGAGCCTCTGTATCCCCTAGACAAACAGCCCCTCTGCTCACACCCCCTCCATCAGGAGCAGAGAACGTCAGAGAGAGTGAGAGAGACAAGCAAGCAAGCAATCAAAAATCAATACGGCTGTTAGAGCTTTTAAGTGTGTGAAGCACCGCACGGGAAGCACATCGTATATCATTGAGGAGTTTTATTTAATACGTAATACGTGCTCTGATTTTGTAGCTTCTCAGCCATCAACCAATAGCGTCCCTTGTATGAAATCAACTGAGCAAACCAACTGAGGAAGCATGTAACCTAAATTAAAAGACCCATTGTCCGCAGAAATCCGCAAACCAGCGAAAAATCTGTAATATATATTTAGATATGCTTACATTTAAAATCCGCGATGGAGTGAAGCCGCTTGAAAGTCGAAGCGCGATATAGCGAGGGATCACTGTATTAGGGAGGAGAGGAAGACGTGTGGGTTGTGCTTTTTGTACAATATTAGAGGTATTTTGGTTAATAAACAACCTTTATTTGAACCCAGGACTGTGAGTCTGTGTTTGGGCTTGCTGATGCCCCCATATATATATATATATATATATATATATATATATATATATATATATATATATATATGGTGGTCCAGATCTAATTATGCAAGTTTCATTACACTATAACTTAAGTTTATTACATAGAGAATTCACAAAAAATTATTTTTGTTGCCGATAGATGGCAGCACTTGCCCTGCATTCTAAAATGGTGGGGAGACGGTTGTCAGTCAAACAGCGGGTGCGATGTGTTTGCCTTTTCATAATTGCATAATTAGATCTGGACCACCCTGTATATATATATATATATATATATATATATATATAGACTAGAGAATACCAGCGCAGCAGGAGAAGCAGTGTGTTAAAGAAGGTACGAAAAAAAGAAAAGGAAAAATTTTAAAAATAACGTAACATGATTGTTAATGTAATTGTTTTGGATAAATTTTATCTATATCTCTATATATATATATATATATATATATATATATATATATATATATATATCGTAATATATCTATATATATATTATATATATATATGTTATATATCATATATCTCTATATGATATATATGTTCTCATATCTATCTATCTATATATATATATATATATCTATATATCTATATATCTATATAAGTAGTAGTGTTTAAAGAAGAAAAGAGAAAGAAAAGGAAACATTTGGAAAATAACGTGATTGTCAATGAATTGTCAATGTAATTGTTTTGTCACTGTTATATATATATATATATATATATATATATATATATATATATATATATATATATATATATATATATATATATGAATATATATAGCAAAATACCCATGCTTCGCAGCGATGTCATGTGTTAAAGAAGTTATGAAAAAGAAAAGGAAACATTTTAAAAATAATGTAACATGATTGTCAAAGTAATTGTTTTGTGTATTTGGCGGCAGCGTCACAAAGTTGTTTTCGGTAGCTGCATCAGAAAATGTACCACGACGTCCTGACACGCCTCCTTTTACTGTTTTCTCACAGCTTGGATTGCTGCTGTTATATATATACACACACACACACACATATATATATATATATATATACATATCTATATATATATATATATATATATATATATATATATATACACATACATACCTATCTACATCATATATTCACACACATATATACATACACACACACAAATTATATATATGTGTGTGTGTGTGTGTATATATATATATATATATATATACACACACACATATATATATATATATATATATATATATATATATATATACACACACACATATATATATATATATATATATATATATATATATATATATATATATATACACACACACACATATATATATATATATATATATATATATATATATATATATATACACACACACACATATATATATATATATATATACACACACACACACACACACACATATATATATATATATATACACACACATATATATATATATATATATACACACATATATATATATATATATATATATACACACATATATATGTGTATATATATATATATATATATATATATATATATATATATATATATATATATATATACACATACATATACTTGTGTGTATGTTTGTATGTGTCTATATGTGTGTGTATAGGTTTGGTCACTGAGTGCAAGGGAAAAATAATAAATTATAGTCTATAAGTTATTAAACAGTAAAACATTAACGCTTTAAGAAGTACAGGTACATTGAAATTACATTTTCTATGTGAACGCTCAAATTTGTGCCTCGCCTCGAGTGTGAATCGCCTTAATATTATTTTGCCGTGGTGTAGAAAAGGGGTCCCGTGTTTGCACTTGTCTGGGCTATAGCGCAGGGGGAGGATGAAAAAAATTAAAAGTGCTCACTTTGACTTAAGGCAGAAGCGCGGTCAGCGTCTCAAAGGCCGGCACAGCTATGCACGCTGGCTGCTCGACTTTTGCTGGGCAGGAGACCCCAGTTTTGCAGACACGCTCATGATATCAAAAGTCTCAGCGCTTTTGGAGGTCATTCATATATTATATATATAGCAAAATACCCGCGCCTGCAGCGAGAAGTAGTGTGTTAAAGAAGTAATGAAAAGAAAAGGAAACATTTTAATAATAACGTAATAGATTGACATTGTCATGAGTGTTGCTGTCATATATATGCCTGCCTAAATAAGTCACCCTCGCTTTGCTCTTACTTTTTACCGCTCATTTAATCATGGCTAGTGGCAGAAAAATTATAAAATGGAAGGAGGATGGCTTTACCAAAACAATTATTGATGGCGAATCGATTATTCATAAAGCTTGAATTGGTGATCTGTTTTTCTGTGTTAACCTCATATTTTTCATACTTCTTCTCAAACTAAGGTGGTGCGAGGGTAAAATGAATCGGGATGCGCTGATCAATGTAATCCGTGTACCAGGAAATCATGCATTGACAAAAGCTCCCTTTGCTTGTAATGCAAAGTGTGATTAAATGCATTATTTTTAACGCTATGGAGCACATGCATCAAGCTTCTCAGCTGTGCTTGTGCTAAGAAAAGGAAAGATTTTAAAAATAACGTAACACGATTGTCAATGTGACCTTTTGTAAGTAGTGCCTGGAGGATTCAGTGTGTAGAAACTCTATAGAGACAGCGTGTGTATTAACTTGTGGATTTTTCTGTGAGTATTTGGTGGCAGTCTGAGGAAGTTGCTTGAAGAGGCGTTAGCTGAGCTCAGCTTAGAGCGAAATGAGGTGGGAGGGGAGATGATGACGTGACTCCCCCACCCGCCTTAACTGTCAATCCCCCACAAACACAGTCTCGGAATTTGCATAAGCACACCCCTTCACCTACAATTTTAACTTAGTTACAAAGTGATCAAAACTCTCGCTTATATCCTCGTCCTCTCATTAAACTTGTATCCCGCATTACCTGTGGGCATGTGAAACGCCAGCGGTAGCCTGTCTATGAACTTAATTTAAAGTTTAGGTTTACACCTTGCTTTCTTTCCGAGGTAGCAGCACTCATGAATATGGTTGTATATGTCACTTTCGCGCTTCTTATTGTTTCGCTGCCTTCTCAATTATATAATGCATGTTTTCTTAAGCACTTCTTGGAGGTCTTCCTGGTTTTCTACGCACTGCGTTGACAATCAGTTCACGTGATTACGTGGGAGGCGTGATGATGTCACACGAAACTCCACCCCCCACGTCATTGCAGCTCAACTCCATTACAGTTAATGGAGAAAAATACCTTCCAGTTATGACCATTAGGCGTAGAATTTCGAAATGAAACCTGCCCAACTTTTGTAAGTAAGCTGTAAGGAATGAGCCTGCCAAATTTCAGCCTTCTACCTACACGGGAAGTTGGAGAATTAGTGATGAGTCAGTCAGTGAGTGAGTGAGTGAGGGCTTTGCCTTTTATTAATATATATATATATAAACACACACATACACACACACATACACATATACATACACACACATGCATATATATTAGGTATAATATATATATATGTATATATTAGTTATATAAGTTACAAAAGTTCACTGACGACACTGCTATCGTGGGCTGCATCAGGAGTGGGCAGGAGGAGGAGTACAGGAAGCTAATCAAAGACTTTGTTAAATGGTGCAACTCAAACCACCTACACCTGAACACCAGCAAGACCAAGGAGCTGGTGGTGGATTTTAGGAGGACCAGACCCCTCATGGACCCCGTGATTATCAGAGGTGACTGTGCAGAGGGTACAGACCTATAAATATCTGGGAGTGCAGCTGGATGATAAACTGGACTGGACTGCCAATACTGATGATCTGTGCCAGAGAGGACAGAGCTGACTAGACTTTCTTAGAATGTTGGCGTCCTTCAACATCTGCAATAAGATGCTGCAGATGTTCTACCAGACGGTTGTGGCGAGTGCCCTCTTCTACGCGGTGGTGTGCTGGGGAGGCAGCATAAAGATGAAAGACGCCTCACACCTGGACAAACTTGTTAAGAAGGCAGGCTCTATTGTAGGAGTAAAGCTGGACAGTTTAACATCTGTGGCAGAGCGACAGGCACTGAGCAAACTCCTGTAAATCATGAAGAATCCACTGCATCCACTGAACAGTGTCATCTCCAGACAGAGGAGTAGCTTCAGTGACAGACTGAGCAGATCGTTCCTCCCCCACACTATGCGACTCTTCAATTCCACCCGGGGGAGTAAATGCGAACATTATTTAAAGTTATTGCCTGCTTTTACATGCATTTTTATTACTATTTAATTTAATATTGTTTTTTGTACCAGTATACTGCTGCTGGATTATGTGAATTTCCCATTGGGATTAATAAAGTATCTATCTATCTATCTATATTGGAGACGGTGGTACTGACCAGAAAGCAGGAGACAGAGCTGGAGGTGGCAGAGTTAAAGATGCTAAGATTGGCATTGGGTGCGACGAGGATGGACAGGATTAGAAATGAGGACATTAGAGGGTCAGCTCAAGTTGGACAGTTGGGAGACAAAGTCAGAGAGGTGAGAATGCGTTGGTTTGGACATGTGCAGAGGAAAGATGCTGGGTATACTGGGAGAAGGGTGCTAAGGATAGAGCTGACGGGTAAGAGGAGGAGAGGAAGGCCTAAGGGAAGGTGGTGAGACAGGACATGCAGGTGATGGGTGTGACAGAACAAGAAGATATGGAAGAAGATGATCTGCTGTGGCGACCTCTAACGGGAGCAGCCGAAAGAAGAAGAAGAATGTACCGAATGGATTTCCAATTATTTTTGTTGTACTTTGTGCAATGATAATAAGGGAATCTAATCTAATCTATGAGCCCAGGGTACGGAAGAGGGCTGCAAACACCACTGCTGATACGACTCGCCCCGGCATCACCAGGGCATCACCCAAAGGCTTCGCTCTGGCAAACGTCTTGATGCAGTGGAAGCAAACACGACACGTCACCTGAACAGAGCAGCTGTTCTGCCTCATCGGGTCTGAGCTTCGGCTCGGTATCTGTGTATACCTGCACTACACTGCACTCCGTGGTCAGTTTACGCCCCACTACTTATTTTGTGGATTGTCTCGGTATGCTGCATCATATTTTATAATGTTACATTTGTCTTTTGTGTTCTGCGTTGTCCTTGAATGTGGCACCAGTACTATCAAGACGAATACCTCGTACACATTGCGGTTTTTGGCCAATAAAGTGAATTCCGATTCTGACAGGCACCTGGTTAGCCCACCACTTTGGTAACACGAAAGTCGGATGAATGCAGAGCTCTTAGCAAACAACATTTTTTAAAGATGGCTACAGTGAAGATCAACACTACCCAGTGTGCCACTGCAGTCTGTGTGTTTAATACACTTATAGAAGGAGGAAGAGGAGGTGCTGATGGCCAAAAGCAAAGAGCTAAATAGCACATGGAATAGTCAAGAACGTAATGGAGAGAAACAGAAGCCAAGAACAAATGGCAGAGAAGAGGATGGGAGAGAGGAGAGGAGAGGCGCTCCACAGCACTCTGGTCCATCATGGAAAGGGAAGAGGAAACCTCATTCATTTAGGCACCTTGAGAAATGGAAACCCTAAACAACACACAGAGCCTTACTAGGCGAGGATGAAGCTACATGGCACACACTCAAAGACGGAATAAAGTGACAAGCAACTGGACTCCTTGACAAGGAGGAGGATGAGGACACTTTGAGAAAGGCAGATCAAGTTTATGAAGTACCTTCCCTCCTTAAGGTTTGCAGTTAGTGCTCTCACTGCTTTGATGATCAAGGAGACCTCACTTCTGGTGTTGGACCCATCACAGTGTGCCAGACATGTTGCTCCACTGCCTGAAGAAAAAGCAAATCGCAGTTCAAACACAAAACAAAAAACGCCACAGGAACAGCACTCACTACCGCAGAGGTTTAGGAGCCTCACCAGTATGCCGGAGTATTACAAGGTGGCAAGTTGTGGCATCATCTGAGCCAATTACTGTGACTGAACCTGGGGAAAGAAGACAGGGTGAGCTTTGATAACCAGGAGCTTCCTGCAGACCCATCTAGGAGTGTTTTTGGTTTTTATAAAAGCAACTTACCCTAACCCTAACCCATTCATCTACCAACACCTGTTTAAACCGATTCAGGGGGAATGGAGCCTGTCCCAGCAGCACTGGGTGTGGGGACAAGGTGCCAGTCCATGGCAGGGCCCAGTAAAGCACACATCCACATTCACACACACCCCATTAAAAACAAACTGCAGGACAAAACTGAAAACACGGGCCACCGCATTATGCACAAATGACAGGTGAATGTCACTAAAGCCTTGGCAGCCAAACCCAACACGCAGTCCAATGTCATTTCTCTCACTGTCAGCGGGCGTGGTGGCTGCCAACTCCCTCTGCTGGACGTACAACAGGAGCTTCGAGTCGATGGTCTCTGGCTTCTTCTCGCGGAAGGCCTTGGCTGTGATCTAAAATGGCAAAGAAAAGGTCTGTGTGAGCGAGTGTGTGGCGTGACCACCTTCGAGTGCCCTCGTGGGTTAGAAAGACTGTTTAATTTAGAAATATGAACAAGGATTGAACTTCTTAGAAATGGCAGGAATGCACTGGTGTTACTTACCACGCAGCAATCACCTCTCATGCCACTGCGGCCAACGTTCTTCAGCTGCCAGAACTTTCACTAAACACACGACTAACGTTTCAGATTTGAATTGTTGTCCACACTGCATGGCAATGTTCAAGTTATTTTTATGATCCATTTTAGAGGTCTATGCATGTAAACGTTTTCTTCCATTTCCGTCTTTTTTTTTTATTAATCTTCTACTCTTTATAAACTACAACCCGGCAAAAATTTGATGAACAGCAACGGTTATTATGTATGCAAAATATCAGACAAGTTAGAAAAAGAATGGCAGCTTAATGTCAATTTTTTTTTCCACATCGTCTAGCATTTGCCCCTTTTTTCATATTTGAAGCCCTTCAGTATTCTCACCATCCGCACGTTAGTAGAGGTCACGGTTTTCACACCAACGTCTTACTATGAGGGTCAACAAACTGAGAACCCAGACCTCCTCATTTGTCGGTGATAACATTTCAGGTGCAAATGGTTTCTCTGCCGGACCAAGTAGAAGTGCGCTTTTACACGGGCAAGTCAACAATTCTCAGCGCTTTTGTGAGGATTTTGTTTGGGCTGGCAGAACAATCCTTTGCACATGTGGAAGTATGGCACGTCTGTGGTCAGGGTGGCAAAGTTTCAACCTCAATCAGTCAGTTTCTCTTGTCATTTTCTAGGACTAAACCTGGCTGGGATGCTCTCCATTTGCACCAAAGAAGAACTACAAGGCTGACGTGAGCTACGAATTGGCAGCTCCTTACTTGCACCAACAGATTCGCTTTCAGTCAGCTACATTCTCACGCAGCTCATGCAAACCCGTGCCTTATTCAACGTTAACGGCAAGACACGTGCTTTTGTTAAATTACAGGTGAGTTTTGCGCAGCCCATGCAGTTCCATGGGTCAAACTGTCTGACAAAGTTGGCATACGTTCATATAAAATGAATGGGACTAGGATGTATAATGGGCACTTATACAAGGTTCAAGGGTACCGAGGGATGAAAATTTTCAGTCATAAGTAAAGACATCAAAGTAGATTTTATTCGATACGAAAGGCACTATATGATAGATAGATATGTGAAAGGCACTATATAACTGATAGACAGATATGAAAGGCACTAAATAATAAATAGATGTGAAAGGCGCTAAATAATAAATATGAAAGGCACTATATAATAGTTGTGAAAAGGCACTATATTATACATAGATATGAAAGAGATGGAGACAGACAGACAGATAGATAGACCTTTATTTGCCCCAAGGGGGAAATCTGGCTTTTTACAGATACACTTTCAATAAATACATAAATAGACTGATAGATAAATATATACACACGTACTTGAATGACTAAAAAGTAAGAAATGTACAAAGGAAGAAAAGAAAACGTTTGATTTGGCAGCCCCAGTCCCACTGAGGTGCTATGCAGGCGTATTGCTGTTGGTATAAAAAAAGCCCCTGTAGCGTTTCTTGACACACTTTGCTGAATAATCCTTTGGCTGAAATGTACCAACTTTGCCAGTCAGTTTTATGCAGATACCCACACTGGACTGGGAAAAGTTCAAGTGTACCTTAAAGTTATTTCCCTTTTCTCAAAGCTGTCAAAAATAATAGAGGCCCAATGTCATTTAACCCTCTACAGTGCCAGCAAACCCCACTCATTTGATGTGGGAGTAAATGCCAACTTTGCCAGGTCCATTTCACCCCTGTACCCATCTTGGGTCGGGTAAAGCTCGACTGTAATTTAACAAAGCCATCCATCTTGCTGTTCATGTTGAATAAGAACCTGGTTTGCACTCGCTGCGTGAGTAAGTAGGTGGCTGGAGGCAAATCAGTTGCTGTGAATAAGTCGCTAACTTCCACTTTTTTAAGAATTAGCAAAGCTTTCAACAGTCCAGTTATTTTGGTTGTATTGAGCGTTGTTGTAAAAATAAATCTAGATTAATTTAGCAAAATGCAGCCACATAAAGTGTGCAAAAAGAGAAAGACTCCGAATGCGATCTAGTTCCACTGTGATTTGTAGAAGGTTGTGCTGAATCATAAACATGCAAGTTACCTTCGCTAAACGCATCAGCTATATACACATACATATTATACACACACACACACATATATATATATATATATATATATATATATATATATATATATAATATATATAAAAAGGAGTGCACCGTGCTGAAGATGGAGACAGAAAAGGACGCGAGTTGAAACGGTAGATGACATACAAGAACTGCGGGGTCATCCTTCCGTGCCCCTGAACTGGATAAGCCGGCTGCTGAATGAACTAAAGGATGTAAACCCCGAACAGGCGCTGCTGCCAGATCAGTCGACACTAAATATGACCAGCAGGTATGAACGCAAACAAACGCGTATCTGAAAGTTCACCGGCGGACAGCGCTTTCTGCTTCCCTCCGAGGAGCCTCATTTCACTCTAAAGCCGATTCTGTATCCCCTTTCAGCAGTTCTGCTCAAACGTCCAACATCGGAAATGGGCTCGTTAATCACCCACTTCACTACCCGCGGTATTCGGAACAAACGTCGCCTTGTGACACTCACGCTTACCTGCAGCTCGGGATATCTTTTACACAATTCACCGGTACTCCCGTGGGAGGCTATCCTTTCACCGTTGACAAAGAGGGGCATGCTGATACATTCAGGTTATTTTAAAACATTCCCTGCGGAACCGCGTAAAGCAGTCGATGCGCTTGCCAGCCAGCGCTTCCGAATTAAACACTGCGCGTGCGTCATCCTAATACTTTGCAAAGGTTAACGGGATTTGTAGTCTCTAAAGATAAATTGTGAACGGAGCGCATTCTTCTCCGCCTTTCTCCTACGGAATTTTAAGCAGCTCGTACACCACACAGTGGCGTATTAGATAACAACAGTCAAACTCTACCTGTGTTAAGTGCCTTCGCACGCTCTTGTTAATACTTTATTTGCTTCTAAAATTAATCTCAGCCCCGTTTCAGTGTCCATTATGCCCCTAATCAGTCTACTTCACTCAACGGAATAAAACCGCGAATCTATTAGCAGGTATTTGTTTGCCTCCCACAGGTCATCTGCTAAAGTCAGTCTTGTAGTTAATCGAGTACACTTGTTAACGACATTCTCTACTTGGATATACGGGGCTGATATTTATAACCATAAACAATGGTTATATTTTGCAGTCCAGGGATTGTTTCTGCCTTGTGCCTAATGCTTGCTGGCTGCGACCTGGCTTAGGATGAACAAGTTTGGAAAATGTATGGATAGATGGATGGATGACAGAATTCCTCATTTGTGACCTGTGTACAGTGATCTATGTCAAGGGGTCCCAGACTCTTTTTAAGTCATGGTCCCCCATTACCACCAACCCCCCAAAATGTGCCATCAGGTAAAGAGTCCCCTCTAATACAAACCAATGCTCCAAATCTGGGCATGATCCTGGATCTTGGTTTCTGCTGCCTCGTAGCATGAATTTAGATAACAGCAGAACTAATATTCAAAGCAAATGCTTAAGTACGGCAGACTATCGATGAATATCAATCACGGCAATGGCTCTAGGCCACGGTACGCAAACTTTTTTTCTTGGCGTACCTCACCCAGGAATTGAAATGTTTTGAAGCAAAGCCTTTTTTTTTTTTTTTTAAATCTGAAATTGTTAACTCTTTCTAGGCACTAAAAAGGATATTTCTGTAATCCCCCTTTCCATAATATAGCATTTGTGAATTTTAACAAGTGGATTTATCCATAGTTTTTGTGTGGGCCTGTTTATTCATTTTCCATATATATATATATATATATATATTATATATATATATGCTAAAGGCTTTATACTGCTTATGGTTTACAAAGCCTTAAATAATCTCACTCCATCTTATATATAGGAGTGGCTGACATCTTATATTCCAAATCGTAACCTTAGATCTTCAAATGAGTGTCTGCTTAGAATTCCAAGAGCTAAACTTAAAAGAAGGGGTGAGGCGGGCGGGCAGGCGGGCGGCCTTCTGCTGTTATGCACCTCAAATCTGGAATAGCCTGCCAATAGGAATTCACCAGGCTGACACGGTGGAGCTCTTTAAAAATCTGCTAAAAACACGTGACTTTAACATGGCCTTCTCATAACTTCACTTTAATTTAATCCTGATGCTCTGCATATTCAATTAATTATCATTACTATTCATATGTGTGTGTGTGTGTCTAGGAGCACGTATTGATACGCTGCACTGCCGCACTCGCCACACAGCAAACCAACTCATGGTGGCTCCAAAATCTGTACTAACCCCTACTCTCTCTTCTGTTCTTTCTGGTTTTTTTTGTGTGGTGGCGACCTGCACCACCACCACCTGATCAAAGCACCGTGATGTCCTTACATTGATGGATTAAAGGCCAGAAGTCCACGTGACCGTCATCATCAAGTCCTTCCATGAGAACCCTGAATACTGAGGACTGATCATTTATGTCAGGTAGAATGCCTAGAGGGGGCTGGGTGGTCTCGTGGCAGCAGATTTTATTTTTTTCTCCAGCCATCTGGAGTTTTTTCTTTTTTTTTTTGGTTTTTCTGTCCTCCCTGGCCATCGGACCTTACTTTTATTCTATGTTAATTAATGTTTTCTGATTTTAATTCTCACTTTGTCTTTTTTTCCTCTTTCTTCATCATGTAAAGCACTTTGAGCTCCGTTATTTGTATGAAAATGTGCTATAGAAATAAATGTTGCTGTTGTTTATGTAATCAATTATTTTTAATATCAAAACAGTAATGCTGTTTTTATTATTTACTTACAGTGGTATGAAAAACTATTTGCCCCCTTCCTGATTTCTTATTCTTTTGCATGTTTGTCACACAAAATGTTTCTGATCATCAAACACATTTAACCATTAGTCAAATATAACACAAGTAAACACAAAATGCAGGTTTTAAATGATGGTTTTTATTATTTAGGGAGAAAAAAAAATCCAAACCTACATGGCCCTGTGTGAAAAAGTAATTGCCCCCTTGTTAAAAATCACCTACCTGTGGTGTATCACACCTGAGTTCAATTTCCTGATTACTGCCACACCTGTTTCAATCAAGAAATCACTTCAATAGGAGCTGCCTGACACAGAGAAGTAGACCAAAAGCACCTCAAAAGCTAGACATCATGCCAAGATCCAAAGAAATTCAGGAACAAATGAGAACAGAAGTCATTGAGATCTATCAGTCTGGTAAAGGTTATAAAGCCATTTCTAAAGCTTTGGGACTCCAGCGAACCACAGTGAGAGCCATTATCCACAAATGGCAAAAACATGGAACAGTGGTGAACCTTCCCAGGAGTGGCCGGCCGACCAAAATTACCCCAAGAGCGCAGAGACGACTCATCCGAGAGGTCACAAAGACCCCAGGACAACGTCTAAAGAACTGCAGGCCTCACTTGCCTCAATTAAGGTCAGTGTTCACGACTCCACCATAAGAAAGAGACTGGGCAAAACGGCCTGCATGGCAGATTTCCAAGACGCAAACCACTGTTAAGCAAAAGAACATTAGGGCTCGTCTCAATTTTGCTAAGAAACATCTCAATGATTGCCAAGACTTTTGGGAAAATACCTTGTGGACTGATGAGACAAAAGTTGAACTTTTGGAAGGCAAATGTCCGTTACATCTGGCGTAAAAGGAACACAGCATTTCAGAAAAAGAACATCATACCAACAGTAAAATATGGTGGTGGTAGTGTGATGGTCTGGGGTTGTTTTGCTGCTTCAGGACCTGGAAGGCTTGCTGTGATAGATGGAACCATGAATTCTACTGTCTACCAAAAATCCTGAAGGAGAATGTCCGGCCATCTGTTCGTCAACTCAAGCTGAAGCGATCTTGGGTGCTGCAACAGGACAATGACCCAAAACACAGCAGCAAATCCACCTCTGAATGGCTGAAGAAAAACAAAATGAAGACTTTGGAGTGGCCTAGTCAAAGTCCTGACCTGAATCCAATTGAGATGCTATGGCATGACCTTAAAAAGGCGCTTCATGCTAGAAAACCCTCAAATAAAGCTGAATTACAACAATTCTGCAAAGATGAGTGGGCCAAAATTCCTCCAGAGCGCTGTAAGAGACTCATAGCAAGTTATCGCAAACGCTTGATTGCAGTTATTGCTGCTAAGGGTGGCCCAACCAGTTATTAGGTTCAGGGGGCAATTACTTTTTCACACAGGGCCATGTAGGTTTGGATTTTTTCTCCCTAAATAATAAAAACCATCATTTAAAAACTGCATTTTGTGTTTACTTGTGTTATATTTGACTAATGGTTAAATGTGTTTGATGAGCAGAAACATTTTGTGTGACAAACATGCAAAAGAAGAAGAAATCAGGAAGGGGGCAGATAGTTTTTCACACCACTGTATTTGCCCGACACCTTTATCCACGGTGACTTCCAGTGTTCGAAATACAGTATAATTTCGGTACATGCCTTTTGTTTTTCCAATTAGATCACAGACAGGTGAAGTGACTTGCTCAGGGTCACACAGTGTCACTAGCTCAGGGTCACACAGTGTCACTAGCTCGTTATGAACCAACAACTTTAGGGATTGAAGTTCTGAGCCTTAACCGGTATGCCAAACTGTGATCCATCCTATATTAATACTTTTCCCATCTATTCCTGTATATTTCTATTATATAGTGCCTTTCTGACCTGAAACTGCAGTACTCTTTGAAACACCGAGTTGCATCTACAGAGGACATCTTCATCCAAGGCGTCATCCATTTGGTTGCATGTCCAATTGGAGCACAGGCTGGTGAAATAACTTGCTCAGAGTGACATGGTGGCAGTAGTGGGATCAGAACCCACGACCTCAGGGTTAGATGTCCACTACACCACACTGTTGCATTTACAAGACGTCTAGAGTTACATTTCAATCCGGGTCTAACGCAGATTACATACGTCTGGTCAAAAATGCAGAAAAACAACGCCAATGGTTTCAAGTCAACGTAAAGGCTGAGCAGCTCTGCTTCTCCCTTCATCCCGTTTAACAAACAAAGGTTACCGAACAATAGCGGCTCAACTGAAACAGAATCTTTCACTGTTGATCAGTATTACTAACACTAAAATGAAATGCTACATACATGCAAATTATTGTTGTATATTTTTCTGCACTAGCCTGCAAGTTTCTAAAACTTCTGAAAAGGACGATACAGCAATCAAGTTTACCAAAACTAAAAATATTAAAATACTGCTGTAGCGGACCCAGGACAGAGCGAGGGAGATATTTTGCAGAATGCTCAAGTCGGGGTGATTAAGGCGCCACTCACCTGTTATGACGCACCCCGTCCGCCTTGATACGTTGTTCTCCGGAAGTCTCCATCCTGGCATGCATCGGCTCAAAGAGGTGGGGAAGCGAGGAGGAACGGTTACCTTGGATTCCACGGGCATGAACACGGAATGGGAGAGCGAAGTCATGTGACTGAGACAGGACTGGAGACTCGCTGCAGGGGCATTGAGGGATGGGAGTGGTGGAACTAGCATGGAGACCCCCCCCAAAAAAAAAAAAACATCAGTTACACGGTGGCTGAGCCTACGGGATTTGACTAAATGCTAAGTGCTGTATGAGGGATGCTTTAACCTTTAAAACTAACAGATTTCAGGTAATGATGTTCTGAATGATGGGCTACTGATCGAGATCGGTCGACTTTCACCCCAAATGACTTGATCGGTGATTAGCAAATGAGCTGATCTCAAAAAGCGCTTTTTTTTTTCTTTCTGAATCTGCACCTTTAAGCTTTACGGTAATTTAGTTGTAGTGCTTCTTTATGCAAAGTATTACGGCACTTGAGGAAGTACAGAGTCATTTTAGTGTTGAACTTCCCGTAAACAGAGAGAGAGCAAAGAGGCAGGAATATCAGCTTTTAGATGAAAGCAAGTGGAGAAAATAAACGGAGAAAAAGGGAATCGGAGGAGCCGTCCTGTGGGTGGAGAGGAAGGTGCAGAACAGCAGAGAGTAAGACAAGTGGACTAATTGAGACCTTTTTACATTTTGTCCTGTAATTAAAAAGGCTCTCCTTGTCAGAATGGGGACTGTGAGCGAGTCTGTGTTTCGTACGCAGCTCACATTTAGAATTTGTAAAAGAAAGGACAAAAGAATTTATCTTCTCTGCTTACTAAACAATAGGATTGTTAGATGAAGAGCTACACGCGTCAGTTTTACGAGTAACCTCTTTTAGGACGTGAGCCTTGTGTCTTCATTAGAACTGTGGCTTGTAATTATGACTAATAATAATAACAATTCTTTGCATTTATATAGAGCTTTTCTCACTACTCAAAGTGCTCAGCAATTGCAGGTTAAGAGCCCAACAGAGCTGAGTTCCTTTTGGCATTTACGGGATTCGAACCGGCAACCTTCCTATTGCCAGTGCAGATCCTTACTTAAAAAAAAAAATAAAAATAAAATCAGGAGTGGTCTCCCCTCAGCTGTCTTGTATAATCAGATATGCGGACTGATATTTGAGGAGTAAACCGCAAGAGAAGGGTTCTATTTTTATATTATGTACATTAAAGAACCATCAACAAGTCAAATCAAATGAATAATATATTGAACAATTATTATAAAAGTTGAATACCATATATACTCGCGGATAAGTTGGGTCTTGAAACGCAAATAAATCGATCAGACCCCGACTTATACGCCCGTTCAAAAACACGACACTTAGTTATTATTATTATTTTTTTTTTTCATCTTCTTGCCTCCTCCAATCTCACACACCAGTTTCTCAGACACATCGAATTTTGTTGCAGCAGCTCAGTTAACAATTTCTTTCACTACTTCAACAACTTTTAATTTAAAACCAGCTTCGTATTTTCTTCTGATCGAACGCTCCATCGTAGATAAAGGATACTCTTATGATAAAAGGTGTATGAGGGTGTGAGATACAAAAAATACAAAACAGTGCAAATGTCGCTTCAACAAAGTTCGGGTATTACCGTGTGGTCACGTGGGCACAATACGAAGAAAAAGAAAAAAGGCCGTGTGCTCCGTGGTGACTCTCTCAGGTGGGCGTTAACATATCGGAATCTCTTGGACCAATAGCGTGAGTTTTCCAACCGACATTATAAAATACTGGAAATTATACGGTAAAAATCAAGCCCCAACTTATACGTGGGAGAACTTGAAGGCGAGTAGATTCGGTAATTTAGACTCTGCAGCTACATGAATAATAATAAAAAAAAAAAAAATAAAAGTACCACTTCTGGTTAGCGGAAATAGCCCCAAATTTGATAGAAATCTACATTTTGTACCCAATACTTTGTGGTAGACGACCGGGGAGCCTGCCTCACCGGGACACCTGGAGAAGAGAAGGACCAGGAGGGGGGCAATGTCTTCCCCGGGGCGCAAGAAGGCAGCCCCCCTGGATTACATCAGGGCCACGGATTGGTGAGCATGGAAGCGCAACCCTGTGGGGGAGAAGGTCCCTTTCAGTTCAGTTTGAGTTCAGTTGGCCTTTTGTTGTCTTCCTGACATTTTGAGAGAAGACCTTTAAACAGAGCTTTCTATTTGCTTAGCTGCTGGACACCTTCCAAGGAGCTCCAACACAAAAACTCTCTTTTTCACTTAATGAGTAAGGATATATAATCAATAACTAAGGAACTGAGCCACCTTGGAAAGGTCTTTGAATTTGAACAGGAA
Source organism: Polypterus senegalus (assembly GCF_016835505.1). NCBI lineage: Eukaryota > Metazoa > Chordata > Cladistia > Polypteriformes > Polypteridae > Polypterus > Polypterus senegalus. The sequence goes on along the minus strand of NC_053166.1, from coordinate 159,654,917 downwards.
TTGGTATAATTTTGGTCTCTCTGCCTCTCCCTGACATTTTCCACCTTGAGAAGACCAACCCTATCATGGCAGCCATATTGAGAGAGGCAGGCTGCATGGCCCTATGTAGAGGATGATAGATATATATATGTGAACGGTGCTATATAAGATAGATAGATAGATATGAAAGGTGCTATATACGATAGATAGATATGAAAGGCACTATATAATAGATAGATAGATACTTCATTAATCCCAAGGAGAAATTCACATAATCCAGCAGCAGTATACTGATACAAAGAAACAATATTAAATAAAATAGTAATAAAAATGAAAAAAATTAAAATAAAATTAATGTTATTTACTCCCCCGGGTGGAATTGAAGAGCCGCATAGTGTGGGGGAGGAACGATCTCCTCAGTCTGTCAGTAGAGCAGGACGGTGACAAAAGTCTGTCACTGAAGCTGCTCCTCTGCCTGGAGATGATCCTGTTCAGTGGATGCAGTGGATTCTTCACGATTGACAGGAGTTTGCTTAGTGCCCGTCGCTCTGCCACAGATGTTAAACTGTCCAGCTTTATTCCTACAACAGAGCCTGCCTTCTTAACAAGTTTGTCCAGGCGTGAGGCGTCTTTCATCTTTATGAAAATCTTTATGATGAGCTGGCTAAGAAGAGAATCGAATGTAACTACAAGTTCTGCGTGCCGCCTGAAACTTTACATCTAGTCCTACCAGGTTGTACGGTTTGTACAGTAATGCCACATTCTATTTGCTTTTATATGGCACTAGTCATAATAAAACGTACAATCTATATAATACATGAATGAATGTGCAACTTTTTTCCCTTGCATGTTCTGGTACTCTAATTGCCTGGCATTGCTAAATTACAGTACCTGACGGGCTTTGAGATATTTTGTTAAAGTCCACATAATAAAGAGTACAAAAGGGAGAATAAGTTCACCAAAGGACCCTAACACGACAAAACAAGTGCATGTCACAGCTGAATTGATAACATGCTAAAACAGGGGCCGATACTTTCACTAACACACACTGCTGACTTTACACAGTTCTTAAAAGGAAATGCAGATCTTTTTAATGTATCTTTTGCAAAGTCACCCTCCCTTTCTTTACTGAAACTCCTACATGAGAAAGCAATCAAAAAAACTAATCCTCCATAGCAACACACATCAGATATACAAAATGAAATACCCCTCCACCAACTTCATAATAGAAACATGACTATGTAACAGGGAAGGAAAACTTGAAAAGATAACTACAGCATGTAGCTGAACCGACTCAACCCGCAGCAAACAAATAATTAATGCCAGGTGATTAGTTAGTCACTTTCAGTGACACATAAAACCAAAACCTGGAAAAAACGCTTCCTTCCAGTAGTGGGCCGATAGCAAAAGTTTCATGTAAATCATGGGCTTCGGGCCTGGAGGGCCGGAGTGGCTTCAGGTTTTCATTCTAACAATCTTCTTAATCAGTGACCAGTTTTCTTTTGCCTTAATTGTAATTAACTCGACTCAGGCCCCTTTGCTGTTTCTTTATCCTTAATTAGCAGCCAAATAATAGTGAAACACAAAACGAGCCACCACATGACCAGCTCACCTGTGCCCATCACACAATATCTGGGGAAAAAAAAAGAAAGGTGATGGTCTCAGTAAGTTTGATCTCTCAGGTCACCAAAACATTTGGACGATGTTCTTAGAAAAAAGAGAAAATCAACAGTTTTGGAAATGTCTGCTGTGGCAGAATGAGAGCAGCAACAAGCAGCCATGGAATTAAATAACACGTTTTAATTAAGAGCAAGAATCGGCTTCTCATTAAGAAAGTGATTGGGGTGAGATTGGCTGGAGTTTGAAGCCCCAATTTAGCTGGTCATCTGTTGGCTCGTTTCACGTCTCATTTTTGTATGGCTGTCATTTAATGAAGAAAAGAATCAATTCAGAGGACTGAGTCCTTAAAAACAGGACTATTAAAATGAAGAGAAAAAGAATTTAATTAGCAGTAAAAAATGGTCACTGATTAGGAAGACAGTTAGAATGAAAACCTGCAGCCCTCAAGGCCTAGAGTTCAGCACCCCTGATGTAAATAGTAGCTACACAACAGTTCCAAATTATTTGTCCTGCTGCATTACTGCATTACACAGGCTTAGATCAAATAAAGTTTTATTTGTAGATCATATATACATATAAATATGTACAAAAATTATCCAACAGCAAAATGCCAATATGACAGTTAACTTTAAATAGGACACAAACAGCTGTGTGTATAACACAAATACTCAAACAGATCACGTAGTGTGCTTTAAAGTGACAGTCCCATAGGGTCAGATGTATGGCTTCAGGCTTCTTTCCTCAAACTTTAAATTACCCATCTCATGTTTAGAAACTTTCACAGCACACCCAAATCCTCAGTCTCAGCACACTATATCATTACAGAAGAAGGAGGGAGAGCTCATCGTGACCAACAACCTACCTATAACAGTCTCAATGCTGTGATCTTTGCTTTTGTTCTGTTTGGTCTTCCTTTGGAGTTCACTTAAAAATGTGATTTGATTCAGACATGGAAGGGAAACCAAAAAAGCACTGTGGCTACCAACTAGTTAAGTTCAAAATAAAATCAGCACAGTTTCCATAGATCACCTTGTGGTGTTGCAGAATCTTGATCCGACTCCAGCAGACATCTTCCACCTATTTATCAATAGGTCGATAAAATCTGATGCACCATAAAAGTGGCAGCATGTTGGGCACAGACAGTCAATGTAGGATATATAACGCTCATAAGAAAGTGCAGCTCCAAAACATTAGGGTTACTGGCGTCCAGAATGAACTTGCTGTGCTGGATGGTGTGGACCTATCAGCTTAAGGAATAAAACGGACTACCAACAAAAGTATTAAGAGAACTGCAGACAGCAATTGCCAGCTACGCAACCCTGCTGGGCACTCACAGATTTGATGTCTTTAAATGCCATCAACAAGTCAGTTTCTGGAAGAGGTGACACTCGATGTTATTTTACAGAGGGCAGTGTACAGTATGGTCTCCAGAGAAAAAGGGTGCATGGCAGGCTGAGTTGAACTACTCTCTTGCTTGACTGTTAAACATTTAAACTTACTTATCTGTGCCAATGCAGAGCCCTAAAATACAAAAATTGACTTTTCTTTGTTCTTTCATCCAGCCTTTGCTAGAATCGTAAGCACATGAATGTGTATCCAAATGTCTCAAAGTGCAAGACTTGCACTTCAAAAAAAAAAGGTCCATAAAATGTATCAGATCCATTCTCACAAACCTGTCGGCTAGATATAATTTCAGAATGGACGCTGCAAAAATGCAATGGGGGGTGAGCCCACTGAGCTTGGACTGCGCAAGTGAGAATCATAGGAGCCTGGAGTGATCCCTTCCATAGAATCATTCTTGGGGGTCTCCCCTCGCAAGAAATCATCATCTTCATCTCCACCTCTACAACCCTGTAGGTAAAAAGGAAAAAAAATACTTAGTGACCAAATAATAGAGAAGCCAATAGACTTTAAAAACTGACGTGCATAACTGAGGTTTCTTATCTTATAAATTATTTTCTTATAAATCCCAAGCACAAAGAAATTAAGAGGGCAACTGAAGCAATATATAATATTAATAATAAATAAGTAAAATTGCTACACAGAAACAACAAGTCGATTAAGGAGGCAGGCACAGTTATGGTACACCCTCTGGACCTGCTGGAGGTAGTCATGGAGGAGAGAATGAAGACAACACTGATGGCCATTCTGAGCAACACTGCGTATCTTCCCGCTGACTTTTACGCCAGCCTCTAAGAACTTTTAGCTAACAATTTTTTCAGCAAAAATGCATGGTGAAATGCTACTTGTGGCTCCTTTATACCAATGGAAATAAGCCTTTATAATGTCTAACTGGGACTGCTCTTATTATCTTTACCCACGTCAGAAGTTCTATTCTTTCTTTTTTACTCAGTCTGGTGTGCGTATGTGCTGTTGTCTGTTATAATATATTTTCATTAACTTATTTATTGAGCTTATATTAAAAGCAAAATTTCGTCCTTGACTGATAAAGTACTACCTAATAATAATTACAATTCCCGCGACACTCATTAATTTTGAAATATCTACACAACACACTTTATTTTTTACTTATCAAATGATTGTCTGTATTATTTGTCCTGTGAATATGTATCCTTGTTCTTATGTTTCTGCGGCAGTATGCATTTGAATTATCCTCTTGAGATTAAATGAAGTGAAGCCAAATGACACCTTTAATTGGATAATTGAGCAGATTACAATATGTACGCTTTCGAGGCTTCTTCAGGCAAGTTAAAGTACAGAAACTGGAGTTCACTGTGTTTATATACACCAGGAAACAGCATTTGAAAACCTTTAAAGTGGGTAATCTTCGATGCCAAAAATAAACTGCCCACTCCAGCCTAAGATTCATTTAGCAAGAGAGCAGAACAATGTATAGTCAAGATCTTTTGATAAGGTAACTCTGTAACAAAGACTTTTGAAGTTTTGACGAGTTTTTCTTACAATATGAATCTGTAACCAAATCAGCTGGGTCAGTCGGAGAGGAGATGTAAATAGTCCTCATATCTGATCATAAAACACATGTCCCTATTTATACCATGTTGCCTTACTATATGGTTGTGAGACATGGATGCTATCCAGTGACCCGAGACGAAGACGGGACTCCTTTGGTACTGTGCCTCTCTGGAAAATCCTTGGGTACCATTGGTTTGACTTTGTGTCGAATGAGTGGTTGCTCATGGAGTCCCAAATGAGGCACATTACCTGCGTTGTGAGGGAGCATCCGTTACGACACTATGGTCATGTGTTGCGTATCCCCGAGGGTGATCCGGCTCATAAGATCCTCATTGTTGAGGACCCAAGTGGCTGGAACCAGGCCAAGAGGTCGCCCACGTAACACCTGGCTGCGGCAGATAGAGGGTCATTTCCGGAGGGTAGGACTGGACCGCATGTCTGCCTGGGGGGTTGCCAACCGGGATCCCGAGCTGTTTCGACATGTAGTGGGTTTGGCAACGCACAGTAGCAGTGCATGCTCCCCAACTTGACTTGATTTGTAACGTGTTACACTTTAACATCAGTTTAACTTCCCATCCCCTTTTCTTCTGCCGTGCCTTGAAGTCCCTCTCAGTGTCCATTGATGCTGAAGTGAACTCCTATAGGAACATTTCTATTGCCATGCTTAATGTGGAATCTGTGTAAATTCATTCTTTGGCAGAGAATTTGTCCATTTTCTCCCACATACAGTACACTGCTGGGATATTTTATACATAGAATTAGGTAGAACACATTAGACAACCTGTAGGAAAATAATCTCTTTATGCGACGTTCTTGTCAGCAGTGTGGTGTGACTACACAACTGGTACAGTATTATAAATGTGAGCACTGGTTTCACATATTTTCTGTTGGCAAGGAGATCTGCCATTTTCTGTTGGTTCACTCAGGGAACTTTGGACAATTAGTTGCTGCAGGCTTGGTGGTTGTCAGTGTGCCAGGAGGGGAGATTGTAGGAATACATCTCCCAGCGTGTCATCAGTATTGGCTGAAGTTTAATCCTAGGGATTAATAAAGTTTATCTAATTTAATAGTAAGAGTATTAAAACACCATTACAAACAGTGCTGTCGGACACCCCCTTTGGATGTTTTCTCAGTTTACTGTGATACAAAATTGAATCACTGAGGATATAATTTGGCTTTCTTGACACTGATCAAGATAAAAATGAGTTTTTACAGTTAAAGTGAAAATCTGATCACTGCAAAGTGGTCTAATTTAATTACAAATACAAAATGCAAAAATAAGTGATCTCTTAAGTATTCACCCCTACAGGTCTGCATTTAGTGGATGCACCCTTGGCTGATATGACAGTCTTGAGTTGTCTGCTCTGCCATTTTTCCTATTCTTCTTTGCAAAATTTCTCAAGCTCTGTCAGGTGTCATAGGGAGTAAACCTCCTTAGTCAAGTCCAGCTACAAATTCTAAATTCTCCGACTCTCACTCTAAACCATTAAAACTGCCGTCTTGATGCCATTCCAGTGTAGCTTTGGCTTTATGCTGATGGTCGTTGTACCTCCTCCTGAGATGCAGGTTTCTTGCAGATTGTATCAGATTTTCCTCTCGGGTTTCTCCATATTTTGCTGCATTCATTTTCCCCTCACACGGCTTCTAGGGCCGGCAGCACAGTACTATCCTCACGGCCCGATTCTGCCACCACCTTGCTTTAGGACGGGGATGCTGCGTTTTTGATAATATGTATTTAGTTGGATATGCAAAAAACTCAACCATGGTCTCATCAGACCATAAAACCTTCCTTCAGTTGACTTTGGGTCTCTCCCATGTGATTTCTGCCGAGATATAATGTGAATTTTCTCTCTCCTATAAAGCTGTGAATGGTGAAGCACAAGGGCAAAAGTTGTTGTCTGCAAAGTCCCTCCAATCTCGGCCGCTGTAGCTTGTGACTTCTTCAGAGTTCTCCATGATCTTATGTTGGTCACCTTTGCTCGTCCTCCTAAATTTTTGTGGATGGCCTACTTGAGGCTGACTTACAGCTGTTCTGTACTCTTTCCATTTCTGACTGACGATTGATTTACATGGATATTCGCTGACTTGGATATGTTCTTCCCTCCAAACCTTAAATTGTGCTTTTCACCAAGTTACCTGCAGTACTCTTTTGTTTTCATCATGGAGATCAGGCCACCATGGAGGCTCACCACAAGCTGACCCTTCCACATAAGGGTACATTAACAACTAATTTTGTGACTTGCAAAATCACTTGGCTGCACCAATGAGGATTTACGTGAATACTTATGCAATCAGTTATTTTGAGTTTTTACTTTCTCGTATACAAAGTGTTGGGAAAGTATTGTGATGGACCAAAGAGTTAGTGTCGAGATTGTGATGAGTCTCGATGTTTTAGACCTCTTCGATTTTCTCGTATATGAAGTATGGGGAAAGTATTGGAATCCTCCAAAAATTCAATTCCGAGATTTTTTATTAATCTCGATGTTGTAGACCTCTTTGAATTCCAAAAAAACATTTTTGGAATTATGTCAGTGTATGTAAACACGATAACCTGTTTTGCATACAAGTATTAGGTACAAAACGTAGATTTCCATCAACTTTTGAGCTATTTCTGCTAAGTGGTACTTTACCTTTTATGCATGCAGCTGCAGAGTCTGATTTATTCAACTTTACTTTTATAATAATTTTTCAATATATTAGTAATTTGATTTGATGGTTCTTTAATGTACGTAATACAAAAATAAAACCATTGTCTTACCGTTTACTCCTCAAATATCCATCCCCATATCTAAGTATACAAGAAAGTCTAGGGAGATACCACTCCTAATTTTTTGTATTTGTAATTAATGTAGACCACTTTACAGAGATCTTTATCACTTCAGTCTTTCTGTTGGTTGATGCCAAAAGGTCGAATTAAATAGACTATGATTCAATGTTGAATAAAAATAAAATATGAAAACCTTTAAAGGGATGAATACTTTTTACAAGTACTGTAATTAATACTCAATTCATAAAGCTGCTAACAGGAAGTCCCATCCCTTTAACCTTCATTACACTGTATGCTTTTAATGCTGAACTGTAAGACAAATAAGACAAACACACACACATGATATTCAACGACAACTCAGCAAGCCAGACACTAGCGACAAAAGAAAAACAAAAAGTTTCAACTAACTAAGATACCTGGCAATTGTAGGCCATGATATAAATAGACAACAGCAGCAATAAAGAACTGAAAGCATTTATTTACAGCGCAAAATTTCCATTAATTATCGTGTGCCAACAATGAAAGGAAGCACTTTGGAGAATGTTTTGGAAAACTGTTTTTTTTTGTGCCTTTTTTGGTGCCAAAACAAACACTGTAAATATTTTTCTATCCCAGCTTGAGTCAATACCATGTGCACCTGCTTATGGAAAAACTTTGAACTCTCCAGGTTGACATCCATAACTTTAAGGGATTGCTTTTGTGTCTTATTAATAGGCATCTAAAATGCAAGTCAGATAGGAAACTGTAGTTGTTTGAAAACATGTTGGTCTGGAATGAAAAGAATGCTTGGGATGCAAACATTTCTCCTCTGGCACATCCGCTCATGATGATATCTTCAATGACACGGGGCAGGCAAAGCCTACTGCCACTGCATGCTTTAAAGCTCTCTGAACACATTCATTTTGAAGTCTACTAGCAGCTGATATTTTTTTGGCCAGTGTTGGTCTCTGTTCACATGACACAAAGCAAAATTAAAGATTTTATAGCTATCGCCAACAGTCTAGTAAGCAATTAGAAACCAGCCTCATTAAAACTGAAGAAGTGAAATGTTACTGTACTCATATATTACAATATATCAAGGTAAAAGCCAAACAAAAAAATATATATATTCTGGATACTGATATTACTAGGCAGGTAAAAATCCATTCTGTATGTTGTCATAAACTAACCTTCTGTAAAGTCTTTACAAGTTAACTTGATGAATCTAACTTGAGAATGAATTAACAAAAAATCTCAAAATTCACTTACACAATTTCAATTTTAATATCTGACCCATGTCTTCTGTAGGTTTAAAGGGATAGCTATAATTTTACCTGTTTAATATGCTGCTTGCCTCCATGAGTATCAATCACATCTGTCTCCTCCCAGACCTGGTAAATGCCATGGATAACTGTGCCAGACCTGAAGTGGTTAGAACAGAAGACACAAAGATGAGCAATCAGTTTCGTTCACTTTCCCTCATGTCCTGTTCACCTTTACACCACCAACCCGATGAAGCAATCTGCACGGAATTGATCATTGCACATGTAATGCACTTAACAAACAAATTGGTTTTCATTAACATAGGGATTCTTTAGGCCAGGGTTTCTTAAATTGTGCTCCGTGGAGCCCTAGGGTTCAGCAAAAACGAATTGGTGAAGCAGTGATCAAGAAAATGGCCTGAATTTGATGCAACACTGATTGTATCTCTTGGTCAGACTGATCTGAGCCCACCCAAACCAAAAAGCAGAGATACTGCAGTCTCTCAGGATACTTACTACCCATCCATCCATCCATCCATCCCACTATATCCTAATTACAGGGTCACAAGGGTCTGCTGCAGCCAATCCCAGCCAACACAGGGCGCAAGACAGGAAACAAACCCCGGGCAGGACGCCAGCCCACCGCAGGGACACTTACTAAATGGCGCTATTGTTTGATGCATGTAGCACCTATTTGTACACTTTAAACTGAATGTATGAGTTTTTTTTTTTTTTTTTAATTTTGGTACCAACACAAGTGAACAGCTCAAGCTGGATTTCTTTTTTTTATTAATAAATGTGGATATCTGCTGGCTTTCTGATCTCACAATTATAAAAATCCTTTGAGATGACCTAAGTGCAGAAATAATTATATTAATTACTAGCGACTGGGAGCCCGATACAATCGGGCTACAAATTCTACGTTTGTGAAATCCATAATTTCTCTGCAAAGAATTTTGTTTTTTTAAGTCCTTGAAATGATTTTGTTATCATGGCACTGATTTGTGCTTAAAATAGTCCTTTTTGGCCGATGTAATGAAGAGCTTCCTGTTTAAACGGGGCTGCGAGACGTGAACTCAGCTCTTTGGCGCACCTCATTTGATTTTTTACGGCAAACAAATTTTCAAAACAAACCGTATTTTACGACTCTAATCAGAGTCGGAGTAATAATTATGTTGGCGTGGTCATTTTACATCTGAGACCGGCTAAAACTTAAACAGTGACCGTTGTTAATACCCAGCCGTCATTACTCAGTTTGCCAATAGATTTCAGAAGGACGGATGCCAAAACCAAACTGCATAAAGGTAGATTTCGACATACCAAGCTAATGGCAATACGTTCTAAATTACTTACGGTTCCGGAGCTGTCGAAGGGTTGAAGTCAGTTGATGTTAGTCCTGGAAAGTACGCCCCACCAAACCAACGTTCCAAAAACCAACCGAACTTACTGTTATCTGCTTGAACCAACATCGAGTTACTATACTCGGCCGTCCAGTGGCGTCACTGAAGCATTGGAACATTCTTAGCCAATCATGCAATACTGCATCCGCGTTTGCCACGTTATGTTCTAACTACAGAGGCAGAGTCCCATTGCATGGTTCTAACTCGTATTGAGTCGAGGTATTGACGCGAACACCATATATACGGATAGTATCAAATTATATAGAAGGATACTGGAACATGAAGTTATGTTACCTAACAGGCATAGTCCAGGTTTTTATGGGGGGTATAGGGACGGTAGATAAAACAATATTCGATAGTTATAATAAAATATCGCCAAACTCACAGCAAAGCAAACTCTCCTTAGATCACTCATCACTACTTATCAATTTCTAACTGAAAAGTAGAAAAGTCCACAGTTTCATTAATTTACGCACTAATTCACTTAGCAGACACTTTTATCCATTCGACTAACAAATGAGACCAACATAAACAAATAACAAGACTGATCACTAAACCAAACAGAATAACACAAGACTGGTTTATCTTTACTTCGTAACAAGACCTCTATCAGCTATACACATCTCCACACTGCCATTTCTTCCCATTCTTCTTTGTAAAACTGCTCTGGCTCTGCCAGGTGTCATAGTGACCCGGAGTGACCAGCCTTTGACACATGCAGCCAAAAATTCTCAATTGGATTGAAGTCTGGAATCTTAACTTGGCCACTCCAGGATATTCACAATGTGTACAGAATCTCCCATGTGCCTTTTCGGAAGATGTTCTGTGCATTTCTCATCTGTCACTTTCCCATAACAACAGCTGTCGTCTGCCCCGTCTCTCCAATCTTAGCCGCTGGAGCTTCGCAATCCTGCAGAGTTCTCAGAGGTGACTTGATGGCCTCCCTCACTCATCCTCTTCAGTTTTTGTTGTTGATCTACTCTAGCAGATTTGCAGCTGTGCCACACTGTTTCCATTTCTTCATTTCTATATACATATAAAATCCAATGTCTGTCTGTTCACTTTTCACAAGAGAACTAATTAATGGATTTAGACTGTTTTTTTTTTCTATAATTTGCTTGAACATTCCAGTTGATTTTGTGATTTCTCTCATCACGCCAGGTATCACAGTTCGCTTGCGGCAGTGATTTATAAACACGAAGCAAAGAGAGAAGCTTTGGGCCGAGGAGGCATAAAATGAATCAATTGGTGCTCAAAATTATCTGACACGCTGTCTCAGACATACACTTCAATAAATACCATTCTAGAACACAACGAGTCAGTTCATTATCCTACAGAATTTTTAAATTCCATTACTCCTCCTGGCATGCCACCCCACAACTTAGCACTGAAAGCAGGAGCACCGATTATTCTTTTGAGAAAACTGAGGCCACCCGTCTCCAGGTCTGTCAGCTTCAGAAAAACATCATCGAGGCACTAATCATCACAGGATGTGGCATTGGCGAGAGGGTTTTAATTCCTCGCATTCCTCTAATCACGACAGACATGCCCTTTCAATTCAAGAGATTACAGTTCCTGGTGAAGCTTTGCCTTGTAATGTTAATTAACAAGGCCCAGGGACAGACACTCAAGTTGGCAGGGGTTGATCTTAGCTCACCACGCTTCTCACACGGTCAGCTTAACGTTGCTTTCACCTGGGTTAGTTCCCCAAGAAATCTGTATGTCCTCTCCCTGATAGATAGGAAAACCAAAAATATTGTATATCAAGAGGCCCTCGGATAGAAAACCTATCAATATAAATTGTTCTCAATACAAATTACACTTTAACATTTTTTTTAATGGATTTTTAAAGTTTGTTCTGTTTCACTACTATGCGAGCGTAGCCGCGGGGGCCAGCTAGTGACTGATATAACCAGATATTCAGTCACTTAGGCGTTTTCTTGTCTCCATCCCAACTTGTGCTTTTCATAGAGATGTTTGGAGTGCTCCTTTATTATGTAGGTCAGACCATCGTACTGATTGAATAAATGTTGGCCCTTCCAAATAGAGGTGTATTTATACTGCAATCACCTGAAACCACAGACATGTGATCCATACGTATCTACACTTATATATGATATCTAAAACCATTTGGTTGCACCAGTGATGATTTATGTGTATCACATTAAAGAAAGTGAACACTTAATGTGATCAAAGGCAGCAGACGGAATAATGTTTCATTAGCCTTCGCCGCATTTTATGCTTTGAAAGGTAAAACAGGATGTTCTACTTTCTTCTTAGGTAAACATTTAAACTGGAGAACAAACAGGAGAAAAAAAAAATCATAATCCTTGGCTTTTCATTTTGCTTTCCTGCATACTGCACTTACCGTTTCAGCAGATAGGGGTCAAAAGGGAAGAAGGTGTCTAGAGGATTGGACTGGACAATCACACAATCGCCCATTGCATTGCTCCTCACAACTGACAGCTGCTGTCGGTTGTTACGTTCAATGATTGTGTAACAAAACACCAGCTGATACTTCCTAGAAGGAAAAGAAGCAGAATGACAACTCAGTTACTGTAAATTGACTTGCAAAATATCTAAAACAGAGTGCCTCAGACACAAACTAATACCACCTCTCGATTCTTATTCCCTACTAGCATGGTCCGTGAAAGAGAAAGATCTGGAAAAGCATAGTTGGCAATAGCACACCGGCTATGGAAATATACTGCTCAAAAAAACTACAGGAACACTTTTTAATCAGAGTATAGAATCAAGTCAATGAAACTTCTGGGCTATTGATCTGCTCAGTTAAGTAGCAGAGGGGGATGTTAATCAGTTTCAGCTGCTTTGGTGTTAATGAAATTTACAACAGGTACACTAGAGGGGCAACACTGAGACAACCCCCAAAACAGGAATGAATGGTTTAACAGGTGGAGGCCACTGACATTTTCCCTCCTCATCTGTTTTTTCACTCATTTTGCATTTGGCTACGGTCAGTGTCACTATTGGTAGCATCAGGTGATACCTGGACCCTACAGAGGTTGCACAGGTAGTCCAACTTCTCCAGGATGGCACAACAATTTGCTGTCCCTACCCTAACCCCCAGTACAGCCTCAAGGGCACAGGGGAGATTCCAGGAGACAGACAGGGAGGCAGTTACTCTAGGAGAGCTGGACAGGGCTGTAGAAGGTCCTTAACCCATCAGCAGGACTGACCGGTATCTGCTCCTTTGGGCAAGGAGGAACAGGATGAGCACTGCCAGAGCCCTACAAAATGCCTATGACTAGCAGGCAGGCCGGCCACTGGTGTGAATGTCTCTGACCAAACAATCAGAACCAGACTTCATTAAGGGGTGGCTTGAGGATCAGACATCTTTTAGTGGACCCTGCGCTCAATGCCCGGCACCGTGGATCTTGAATGGCATTTGCCATAGAATACCAGAATTGGCAGGTCCACCACTGGCACCCTGTGCTTTTCACAAATGAGAGCAGGTTCACCCTGAGCACATGTGACAGACGTGAAAGGGTCTGGAGAAGCCGTGGAGAATGTTATGCTGCCTGTAACATGAACGGTTTTGGTGGTAGGTCGGTGATAGTCTGGAGAGGAATATCCATGGGGGTCGCACAGACCTCTACAGGCTAGACAATGGCACCTTGAATGCCATTAGGTACTGGGATGAAATCCTTGGACCCTTTGTCAGACCCTATGGTATGCAGTGGGTCCCAAGTTCTTCCTGGTGCATGACAATGCCCGGCCTTGCGTTGTGAGAGTATGCAGGCAGTTCCTGGAGGATGAAGGAATTGATACCATTGACTGGCCACCATACTCGCCTGACCTCAATCCAACAGGACACCTCTGGGACATTATGTTTCGGTCCATCTAACACCGCCAGGTTGCACCTCAGCCTGTCCAGGAGCTCAGTGATGCCCTGGTCCAGATCTGGGAGGAGATCCTCCAGGGTGCCATCCGTCATCTCATTAGGAGCATGCTCACCCCAGACGTCGTCAGGCTTGCATACAAGCACTCTCTTACCAAGGCTCTACGCCCACGATTGCTCAGTTTGGCCAAGCAGCAAGCTCTACGAAGAGTTGTGGGTGTTCCAAACTTCTTCTATTCAGGAATTATGAATGCAGTTGTTCTTTTGGAAACTTTCAATGCTGCAGGGATTTTCTTTTGTAGCCTTCCCTAAATCTGTGCCTTGACACAATCCTCTCTCTAAGCGCTACAGGCAATTTCTTCAACCTCACAGTTTTGATCTGATACACACTGTCAAATGTGACAGATGTGTGCTTTTTTTCCCCTAATCATGTCTATTCAATTGAACTGACCACAGGTGGATTCCCAACTATGTGTAGAATCATCTCAATGATGATCAATTGAATAGGATGTACCTACGCCAAATTTCAAGTGTCATCAAAAGATTATGAATATTATATTGTGTAAAATTTACATATGGCATAACATTCAACATTGGTCTCTATATCACAAGAATATCAGAATGATAGGGAGTGATATGTCAAAAAACAACTAAATTCTAGTACCGTAGATCCCGTTATATAAGCCGAGAATTTCGTCCTAGATTTTTGGCTTGGAGTTTGGGGGTCGGTTTATACAACGAGTATCGTTTCAGATTCAATATTTCCAGCGCAATGCCGGTTTTGCCGATGAATACGGAAGTAAATAATGACGAAACCACAGAGCCATCTTTCAGATGAAGAAGTAACTTTGCATGCCGGTACTTTAAATTAAATAAAGAATTTATTCAAAAAAGTGTTTTAGTTGTTGATTTTATTAATAAAATTTATAATAAATTATCGGGAAGTTTAAAATGAAATTTTTTGTTTTGATTCACGATCAACATCTTGCGTTACGAAACGGATGCGGTCACGTGTATCCGCTTGTGCGATTGTAAACAAACAACCGAGAGCGTTAGTAGCGTCAGTCGGAGCCCAGATACATGTGTTTGTGGATGTAATTTCCGTCATTGCAGTGATTTACCTATATATATATAATTCATTAAGACCATGCAAGCAAGACACATAATTGCTAAGGAAGGAAGAGAAGGTAAAAGTAAGCGATAGCAATCGAAACGAAGATGGACATTGTGTGGAAATATCTCCTCCCTTACTGCAGCCCAAAGATGTCAAATTAAATGGTGAGTACAGTCTGATATTGTTTCTAGAATAGAATGCCTTTTATTGTCACTATACGCATCTACAATGAGATTAAAAGCAGCTCCTTCAGTGTAGAAAAAAGTTCTGTATAGGGCTTGTATGGTTGTTTTTTAGCTTTAGCATAACGCCGGATCTGCGGCCCCGCTTCTGCTTTCTTTCCCTCCTCCGTCTGTGTTGTCTCCTAGACCCGACAACAATCCACGGAGAGCCTGCTGGTCTCGCTGTGTTGTCTGGGATGCTGTGCGTGTGATGAAAAACACTCGAAACAGATGTCTGGCTCTGGACACCGATATCTACAAGGTTCTGAATGGTGTAGCGGATGTTCGCCAAACCGATCGTGCACAAACAAGGACAAAAAAGTACAAAAACAGCCGCTGCGACCATGCGTGCCGCCATGCTCCTAGCTTAATCAAAGTAGGCTTGGCACTTTTTATAACTTTTTGGTTAGTACATTAGAAAAATGATTGATGTTTTGGTAAATTATGCACATTATATTATATATCAAAAATGCAGGCAGTCTCAAATTCTCGCCGATAAACATTATAAATATACCCGAAGAGAAGGAAAGGAAATTTAGAAAATTTTGCTTGGAGAAGGGGGTAGGCTTAAATACCGGTCATCGGCAAATACATGTAATTTAGTAGGTAGAGAAGGGGTTCGGCTAATATACCGGGTCAGCCTGTATTCCGGGATCTACGGTACTTCCTGGTAATATTCATGACAATAGTTTGTAAACTTTTTTAAAAAACGTTAGGAATCGCCAAATGTGCATTTACCTCATAATCGCAGCAAACATGTTGGTGACAGCTGGTAAGCAAACCTTCAATGGATTAAGCCGACACATGACAATACGCTCCAGGTTGAGTTTCTGAAGATATGCCAGACCTAACAGAAATGATATACTGTACATTGTTTTACCAATATAATCTCTTTCCTCTGAATATAAAAGTAACAGTGTTGTAACAGGGTTAATCTGAAAGGCACAGTTAATGAAAACTCTGCTGGAACCTATAAATCAAAAGTACTGACTTTCGTTCATTCTAATTATGTTGATATAAGTATCTTACATCTTTTTAACACTTTTGTTTTCTCCAAGTCATCCTAAGCATACAAACCTGTGAAAAATATTGTTAACAGGCAATGATTTGAAAACAGTAGCATTTTCCTTTTAATCCTGCTATCACGTGCATCGTTACAAAAAAAGTCACTAATATGTATCAAACTGAGATGTCATATATTGTTATGACTTATGCAATAAATATGGCATCTCTTAAATTATAATTGTTTCATAGCTGTTACTAACCAGAGCGTAGGTTTCCATCCACCATCTGTCTGTGTCTGAATACCAGTGTGTAGAAGATAGCCTGGCAAGCAGCATAGAAAGGCCCATGCAGCATAACATCACAGAAGGCCTTTGAGCCTGTGTCTTGGCTATCAATGTACTGATGGACCCAGAGGACCAGGAGATCGAGGCAGGCCTTCACTGTCCTGAGGTGAAGAGTCAACGAAACAGTCACCAGTTAGTAAGGCAGTCCTGATTAGCAAGGACAGTGATAAACGCTCACATCTGCCACTTTCTAGTAACAGCTGTTTACTTTATCCAGCTCTTTATGCTCCGTGTTTATATACTGAGGATAAGGAAAGAATCTGTCAACAGACAACCAGTAATCAGCTAGAGTTTTAAATTAGAAATCCAGTTCATTTGTTAATTTATAAATCTTTTTTTGAAATGGCAAAACATTATATAAAATATATATTATATACACCCTATATAATTAGACCCCATTCCTTTTCATTTAAAATGCACACCCTTCTCCCACTTCACTTACACAATGGGAATAAACTTGGCTCTGGCAAGGAAGCTGCCAATATAGCCTGCCGCAGATTGCCGGATCACAGGTGGGTTGTTGGGGCTCTGTACTTTTTTCCAGAGATGTTCCAAGAAGGCTTCTGCGAGGCCCTACAGATAATTAACAAAATCAGAGAGAACCAAATTTAAAAAGAGATCCGACTCCAGAATAAGTGTTTTGCTATCACTTTTTTTTTTGCAGAACCAAAATACAGTACATACAACTAAATCTCAGCCTTACTGGGGATAAAAGTAGGATTGCGAGAGTACTGCACCAAAGCTAAAAGTAAAAATTCACCATTCACAGATTCTCCCATCTAAAGGAGAAAACTCCTCATCATTCAGAGGCATGTTAGTTTTAAATAAAGCAATGGTAACCACTGGACATTTTCATATCATTTTGCCATTGTGCAGCAGTGGTCACCATTGGCACATATTCTATCATAAATGTTATCTCCATTCTGCGTAAAAACATAATAGTAAAACCATCACTATAAACTATAAGGGGTAAGTAACATATAAAAACATTTTAAGAGTGGAGTACTCATTTAAAAATAAATATATGAATTAACAGCAAAAGAATGTAGTTCTAAAATATATTGGAAATGGTCATGTGACCAAAACAGTGACAGTTTTTCCCCTGGGAGGGGGTATTACACCCACAACCCAAAAAGAGGTGCCCCAACAAACCTTTTAATATCACCTTACCAATTTGGAACTGCAGAGGTAGAAGATAACAAACTGTACATGACTGGAGGCATGAGTGGGTAAGATGAGTTTGTCAAAGATGGCAATCAGGTCCTTGTACAACTCTTTAGTGCGAGTTAACTCCAGCACATCTGTTAAAAATAAATAAATATAAAATGTCTTAATAAACTTCCTATCTCAATGAAGAAATAAAGGGTATTGTTGTATCTGTGATAATAAGCAGGACACACATCCCTTTTACTTTTTTCTTGAGTCTGAATTAAACAAAGAGGATAATCATTAATTCATTTCACACCACCTCCCTAATCCTATCAAAATGCTTTAGACAAAAACATTAAGATGGAATGAGCACCTTTACGATTTGGCTTCAGATATGGTCTGTATTGAATTCTACAGAACAGACATGTCTACCACAGCTGCCAGTATGAGTGGACAGTTCAGCTGATACATAAGGAAATCCTCACTCCAACTCCATCAGAAGCTAATGGTATGTCAGCTATTTTCAGTCTTTCTGTGAAATTGTACTTTTTCTGTTATTGCTTGATTTTGAAAAAATACTGGCTCCCATATATTGGAGGGGTGGACTGCAGCAGCAAAATCTGATATTATCTCTCCTTCTCTACAACCATGTTGCTGCAAGTACACAACCATAACTGCTAAAACCTTAAACAAATTTATGACAAGCAGCAGAGCAAGAAAAGTAAAAATTGCATAATTTACATTACATAATTTACATACATGCTCCTGAAATACAGTACAGTGGAACCTCGGGTCACAAATGTCTCGGAACATGTACAAATCGAGTTACGACCAAAAAGTTTGTCAAACTTTTGCATCTGTTCACGACCACACACTCGGGAGACGAACAAGCCAGTTTCCCTTCCGGTTCGTACGCGCCAATGATTTCGGCACATGTTCAGTCTCTCCCTGTGCCGCGAGCGAGAGAGAGAGAGAGACAGCGAGAGAGCTGGCCGCGTAAGGCCGAGAAGGCAGTTAAAGAATGCACCGGGCTTATTTTTAAAGAGACTGATTCGAGCATTGTTTTAACCTTGTTGTATTTAATGAAGACTTTTCTATTGGATTTTAACCTCCACTTCTGTTTACAGCGATCGGTTCGTAGCGTGCATTGTTGCAATGTTACTTTTCTTGGTTGTTTATTAAATTACAGATTTTTTAAATGTTCATGTTTTTCTCTGTGGTTAAAACTAAAAAAAAGTGTTTACAGCGAGCGGTTCGTAAGGCTATAGCGTGAATTCTTGCAATGTTACTTTTCTCTGTTCAAGGTTTTGTGGTTCAGTGTTATTCAATGTTTTTACATTTAGTTTACTATTACGTTGTGCATTCTATGGTATAATTATTTTTGTGCTTAAAAATCTTTTAAAAAAACATATTTACATACAGTTTCTACGGTCTTGTTGAACGGATTAATTGTATTTACATACAATCCTATGGGGGAAATTATTTCAGGTCACGACCAAATCGGGTTACGACCAGAGTTTTGGAACAAATTACAGTCGTGACCCGAGGTTCCACTGTACCAGGTTTAAAAGTCTTTCATATGAGGCTCAAAATCAATTGTCCTCAACTGGACTAGTGTTATTTTAATACAATCCATTAAAACAATTGCTGAAAAACTAAAGCACACCAGGCCTTTCCCTTACCATTCACAAAGCAGATGTCTTTAACGTATGCTAGCAAAATCACCATGAGGTAGTCCAGACGTTCTGCCACAGGGTTTGCCATGCTTCTGTCATCTGTGGGAGGATTAACATGCTCGTTATCTTCATCTTCATCCTATGTTACAAAATTGAGAAATTCAACAAACACTTAAAAAAAGGAATTTCACAAAGAACACAAGTAATCACTTATTCCTTTGTATGGTCCACCACCCCATGGTCAAGACAAGATATTAAACCTATAAATGCTTAGGTGTAAATGGGCCCCAAGTCCGGAATATAAATGAACTTCACATTAGTGTCCAGTTAGAAAAAGAAATACCTTTATCAGATAATAGTGGTAATTGTATGGCATGGCTTTTTAAGCTTTTTTTTGTCTAAAATTTGATATTCCTTTTAAACAGAATTATTATTAGGTGGCTACCTGTAATGGATGGTTCAAAATGTCCCGTTTAACTTCAATGGCTTTTAACATAAGATTTAAAGCAGAAGACAGCATTCTCTGAAACAAACTGATTCACAGCTTTTCAAAAAGCCAGAAGTTAATCACATGGAAAATGCAAAATGATGATGTATACTGAAAATATGATCACTATTTGATGAGTATGAAAAGACAGCTTGCTTAGTCACCGATCCTCACCCTCAGGGTTTGAAGCAGGAGTGGTACACACCAGTACAGCATTCCATCTTTATTCCTTTACCACAGTGGCATAATGGAACCTACAGACGTACTGTATATCAAGGTACTTAAAACTCCAAGGGGAGTCAATCGTGAACCCAATGCACTGCGAATGAGGAAAATTTCTAAATTTTACAACAGAGTATCGCTAATTATTTGTTTCCACTTCAAGCGCCGCTCACCATACTGAAGAGACATTCTTCTCGGGATGCAACCGCCATCTCTTCTGCTTGCTGGGCTGCATTCTCCTCTGCTTCCTCAATGCTGTTTCGTGAAGCACTAACCTGATGACAAAGGACACCATAATTACATTTCTTTATTTTTTTCCTTTTCTTAGACGAGGGAACTTTGCTCCCTGCTCTGAGACCATCACGTCTCATCTCAAGATTTGTTTTTATAATAGAGAAACATCACACTGATAAATATGGAAGTGTATAACAGAGCCACAGAAAAGAAAAAATAAAAACTGGGGGCACAGTTACCCGATTACAGAAGAAAGGTCCAAATTTCAACTATAACCTTAAAATTTCAACTTTAAGGGTTAATTGTGAAACTAACTACAGGATTAAACTGCCACATACTTGGGGGTTAATGCACCCCTGGACGGCAAATACTTTTTTGCTGCACTTTTTAAGTAAACGTCACAATTCACAATGAAAATGTGAAATTGTAATGGAGCATCACAATTACTGCGACACTGTTCATTTTACACACTGCCAATGGATTGTAAAAACTAATAAAAAAAAACTAATGCAACAATCTATTATTGTATGTACAAGTTGCAACTGATGCCATTGATGAAATTCAGTAAATAACCAAGCCAACTGCGCTTGAACTGGCTGCACGCAGGCACACAGAGGTAAGCGCTGATGCTTGCAGGCTCATCTAGTGCAGTGGCTGAATCCCAGGGACAGTGAGCCTTGCAGTTCTGCCAGGGCCGGCAGTGGTCATGAGCTGGCTGCTCAACAAATATATGACACTGGCTGATCAGCTCCACCTTGCTGGCAAATTGCTCTGGGAAACGACTATAGCCGGTTGCGGCATTCAATGACTGTATGTCGCCGAATATACTCGGCTCTGGCGTGCTCCCAAATTGCTCTGGAAACCGACTTTAGCCGGTTGCGGCATTCAGCGAATGCACTTGGCTCTGGCGTGCTGGCAAACTGCATTGGGAACCGACTATAGCCGGTTCTGGTGGTTTAAGGGTTAAAGTTGAAATTAGGGCAAGATAGGAGTCCTGATCTGAATCCCAATGACAAACTGTAGAAAGAGGTGAAATTCGCAACTGTTGATAAGATGCAAATTAAACCTAAGAGAATTAAAGAAGAGTGGGCGAAACAACCAGTTGAGGAGTGTAGAAAACTCAGTAAGAGCAACAGGAAGTGCTTGATGGCAAAACCTGTGCTACAAAATATAAGGTTAAGGGAATCAATATTTTTGCCCATTAAATTTTTATTTCACTGTTTAAAATGAAATGTTCAGTCATAAATTAAAAGAAACGTTTTATCCAATGTGACAAAGAATTTTATCAGTTTCAGCTACAGCAACATATATATTGCTTCGTCTTTGCTGCCCGTCCCCCAATCCTACAATATTAAGTTGATACTCACATCTAGCTTGAGCATCTTTTCAATAACCAGCTCCAGAATCTCCCGACGCAGAACAGGGAAGCTCACCGTTATTCTCAGAAGATTGTGGACATAGCACTCCTGTATTCAACATCAAAACAAGTGAGGTTATCACTGGAAATAATTACAGTTGTTCTCTCTTAAGATGTAAACTAGCATCAGGCACTGAAATAGCTGCTCAAAACACAAAAGTCTGTTCATAAGATGAGTCACAAAAGCTATTGTGGCAAGTGAAGTTTCTAAATGAGCTTTAACAAGACATTCTGCATTTTTATATTAGTGTGTAAAGCGAAGAAATCTTATCCTTTCTATATAATTTGATAGTATCCGTATGTACGGAGTTTGCGTCAATACCCCGTATGTATGGTGTGCGCGTCCATACAATACCTCGACTCAATACAAGTTAGAACCATGCAATGGGACTCTGCCTCTGTAGTTAGAACAGATTGTGGCAAACGCGGACGCAGTATTGCATGATTGGCTAAGAATGTTCGAATGCTTCAGTGACGCTGCCGGACGGCCGAGTATACTAAGTCCGTGTTGGTTCGAGCAGGTAACAGTAAGTTCGTTGTTTTAAAATGTGTTATTGAATCGAGCTGACGTATAGGAGCCGGAAGTATTATCCTGGCAGCAGAATTTTGTAGAACTTGTAAGTGATGGATAAGTTTTGTGGGATGCCAGATAGAATAGCATTACAGTGATCTATACGTGAGGTGACTCGGGCATTAATCAATACTACAGTACTGTGTTGCGTAAGAACGGGACGAAGCCTAGAAATGTTTCGGAGATGGAAGAAGATAGTCTGCAAAATATTACTTATATGGGAGGAATTATTTAATAATAATTATTATTATTAGTATTATTTAATAATTGCCTTTATTAGTGTATAAATGGATATAAATAATTACATTTAAACGATTTGCCAAAATCTGTTGTATGTAAATGATACTGTTTTAAACGTTATTGTTTTTTCATCAGAAAACCCAGTTTCCACGTCTACATGAATTTGTTTAAATGGCACTTTTACCACTCGCAATATGGCGGACACGCTGATGTATCACGTCGACTGGGCAACACAGTGAATGCGGCATCTAGCTATATATGTCTATGATTTGTTCGCTTTCCGACGTAGTGTAAATAAAGTAAATTCATCTCACTGTGGTGCGTATTCCGTACGTAATACCATGTAATATTATAATTCTCCTGCTTTACGTGAATATATCCATGCCACCGAAAAAAAGACGTACAATTCCACGGTCCACTTCAGATGCTAGAGAAAAGTCTATTTCAAGGGTGTCTCAAATGCCACAGCAGACACAATCCAAAGTAGAGGAACTTACAATAAAATGTGAATTAGAAAACTGTTTGTTCTATTTCTATGTTCTGTTTCTTTCATTTGGGAAATTCACCAGTTATAGATTCCCGGGCAACGCCGGGTACTCCTGCTAGTATAAGAGAGCTGCCATTAGTCTACTGTGTAGAATTAAATCTAACCAAAAATGTTTTTAATCCTTGTCCACAGATTTATTTATTTTTTTTTTTTTTAAAAGTAAAAAAGCATTGTTTTAAATTTACAAAGCGTGAATAGTGGCCATATTTATCAAGTCTCTGAGAATTGCTCAGAGTAGAAGGTGGTTAATAATGAATGACTCCACAATCTTCCAGCAATCCAAATCACAAAATGGCACTTGAGAAAGTGTTTTGCAGTTTCCTTGGAAATCATGAAGGTGCTTTGTGGTTTTTGGATACTAATGCTTCACGTCAAAGATGATGATAATGATCAAATAATATTAAAAGGAGGGAAACATATTAAGGTAGGTTACTGCGCTAAGTTGCATGCAATTGTTGCCTCTTCACAACAACTGTAACAAGTACAGAGGTGGAAAGACTGACACACACCCCAAATGAGAATTAAGCCGACAACAGGCATGTTTATTTAACAAATTCTGATCCACAGCCGTACTTTCAGAAGGTTTACCCTCCTGCTGTTTAGGCCATAGAGAATGCCTCATAAGGTAACAGTTGGACTGAAACTAGCCATGGCTATTCCAGCACAGTTTCTGAAGTGGTGTTCACTCTTCCAGGGTTCTGGATAGTCTTCCACAGTGGTGCCCCATCTCTCTCCAAGACCACCCCCTTTATTTTCTGTGAGGCTCCATTTGTCCAATGTTCCAGGATTCTCCGCCTGCCTTCTGGAACCTCCTTGGGCTGGTAAATTGTAACATGAATGCTCCAGGGTCTCAAGGAATGGAGAGCGCAGTGTATCTGTGTGACATTACACTGTCAATCACCCACCTTGCCGTGCCTATTTTCAGGGTAACACACTGGCTTACCACAGTAGAAATTGCACCAATGATCACCTGTGTGATGATCCTGTGAGATCACTTGCGATTCACATACGTGTGCTCAAAACCACACTCAGAGCAATGATCTTCATGTGGGTGTCAATTTGCATGAATGCAGCTTGCTTTAACACTTCCTCACATGGAGTGGTGGGGAAATGTATGAATCTGTCAAATCTCATACATTGTTTGGCTGTTCAAAGTTTAGTGTAAAATTCGAGAAAAAGGTTGGTTTTCGACATACCCAAATCATTACTATTGTAAAGCTGCATTATTTCTGTGGCCAAAAAAACCATACTGTTACCAACAATTTTATTTCAACTGACAGTGCATGGCTTGTTTGTGCAGATGGACTGATGTACAAGATTTGTTAAGATTATTCTTCCGTCTCTGTCAAATCGATATTTTACTAGTTCATTGATGGCTGGCATTTCTAAAAGACTGAGCTTTCTTCAGGATTTGTGTGCCAGTCTCCACCTAAATGTCATATTCTGACAGCTGCTAGTGAGTTAGGACAGCTTACAAGTCCTCCTAAATCCTGGTCAATTTTAGAGTAGTTGCCCAGATTAGGAAAACTGATAAAGTGCATTTACTCTTACTACTAAAAGAAGAACGAAATTTGCATCATTCTGATATTTTTGAGCCACTTAGGGATCATTATCCTACTCAGATGTTTGAGAAGTATGGGCACAGGTTTTGACAACAGACATCACAGTTGGTCAGAACCCTTACCAGTGTTTTTGGTGACTTGTTGATGAAAGGAAACTTCTCTCTCAGGATAGGAATCAAAAATCTGGAAGTTCTACCAAAAAAAAAAAAGCACAATTTCGTCATACAAGACTTTCTTTTGTAAATTAAACGACTTTGGATACAAGTCTCAAGTACAGTAAACACTTACGATGGTACATATCGAGCTATTATCTGTAGAGCACGATGGCATAAATCAAAGCTCCTTGGCAAGTCTGAGGGAAAGAAAGCAAAAAGATGGGCTAACTCGCCAAAACATAATCTATACAATTGCTCAGAAAATGCAAAAACAAATCAACTCTCTTAGATTAGCCACCATAACAGCTTCCTTAAAGACTTCCATTAAGATAAGGAAACCATTTGAATGTTCATTTGAAAAAGATAAAATGCTTCATGATACCAGTCACTCACCTTTGATTGTAAATGCGTAAACTAAAACTGTTCAACATTTAAACACAACATACAAAAAACATTTTCCTTAAACATTTAACACCCCTGCTTACTTTCATTTTCATCATCTGAATCAGAAATATCTACGTCATCTTCCCGAATGATGATTCTTCCTGCAAAGAAAAAGCAAAGTAATGACACCTGTATATTAACATTCATTCACCGACTCCTTCAAAGGACAAAAGCAAGAAAGAAAACACTCACCTGGGGTGAAGTTGGACACCACCATACTGAGACACGACCGAAGATACACTGTCTGAGCCGATACCAGGTTGGCCAAAAAGGCCAGGTATACTTCTATAACAGCCGGGCTTCTGCCAAGCCAAGGGATTTTCTGCAAAAGAGATGTTACAGAAATGATGGCAGAAGAAATATCATGGGGCACCGCTAAGCTGAGGAAGTATTAAAATACCACAGATAGGAAACAAAAACCAAGTCACTATTAATAAACACTGAGCACTGATATTCAGAGCGTGCATATTTTAATATAATATTGACCCAGTTACTTAAATGTGTGATTAGAGAAGACATTTTTTTAAGATTGTTACAGAGTACTAAGAATCCTTTACGCACAAATGTAAAAATAAACAAGATGGAAAGCGGAGTATCACTGTGAAGGCAGATTTTTGTTCAAGCCAGTTTAGGAGTTAGAATTAATTTTTCTGACTACTTCAATTATTCCTCAGTTTTCTACATAAGTAAGACTTTGTGAGAATTTGAGAAGGGCGGTCCTCAAACTCAGTCCTGGGGAGCCTCTTTCTCTCCAAACTACCTTCTGTTTTTAATTGGACCCTCTAGCTTAATTAACTAAGCAGTTATTTTCCAGTTCCTATGTTTTGGGGTCAATGTAGAAATTACAAAACTAAGGTTAAACATTTATACACAGTGGATTCAAAACGTATGCAGACCCCATCCCTGTTCGCACATTGTCTTGTGTGCTAGATACTGTATAATTTAAAAACATACATTTGCCATTTTTTCCTCATCAATCGACACACAACCTCAGACTGGAATGACTGGACAACAATTACTGGACGCACACAACAACATAAAATAAGCATGATAGCTTAATAACAACCCAAAACTGACAAAGTGAAAACATGTTTTCAGAAAGGCTTGCCAATTTATTAAAAAATGAAAAACTGAAATCTCACATAAGGGGGGCACGGTGGCAAAGTGGGTAGCGCTGCTGCCTCGCAGTAAGGAGACCTAGGTTCACTTCCCGGGTCCTCCTTGCGTGGAGTTTGCATGCTCTCCCCGTGTACTCCAGTTTCCTCCCATGGTCCAAAGACATGCAGGTTAAGTGTGTGCTTGGTGTGTGTCCTGCGGTGGGCTGGTGCCCTGCCCAGGATTTGTTTCCTGCCTTGCACCCTGTGCTGGCCGGGATTGGCTCCAGCAGACCCCTGTGGCCCTGTGTTAGGATATAGCAGGTTGGACAGTGACCAACTGACTGAATGAAATCTCACATATCTATAAATATTCAGTCTCTTTGCTATGGCACTCCAAATTGTACTCAAGTGGCTTCTGTTTGTTTCAAGTCTCCCTGAGATGTGTCTAGAACTTGACTGGAGTCCACCTATGGCAAATTAAATTGATTGGACATCATTTAGAAAAGCACAATCTTACGTGCGTGTATATAAGGCCCCATGATTCACACTGCATGTTTTGCTAAAAGCCAAGCTGTGAAATCTAAGGAACTCTCCATGGACCTCCCCAATAAAACTATGATGAGACAAAGATCCAGGCTAGGGGATAAAATACATTTCTAAACCTTTGACTGATCCTAGAAGTACAGTAGCATTAAGAATTGTGAAATGGAAGAAGTTTGGACACATCAGAACTCCTCCTAGAGTTGGGTGTCCAGCCAAACTGAGCAACCAGGAAAGAAGAGCTGTGGTTAGGAGGGTGACTAAGAACCAAATGACCACTCAACACTCCAGCAATGACAAGGAAGTCACTGCTGAGTAAAAGGCATATGACAGCCTATTTGGAGTTTGCAAAATGGCATTTAAGGTACTCTGGTCTAATGAGACAAAAAAATTAATGTTAATGGGCAGAACTCCAAGCATTATGTCTGGCAAAGACCAGGCACTGCTCATCCCCAGCCTAATGCCATCCCCTAAGGTAAAGCAAGATGGAGGCAGCACAAGTTATGGGGGTACAGGTACAGGGAGACTGGTCAGAATTAAGAGAAGGGTGAATGCTGCCAAATACAGAGAGGTCTTTGAAGAAAATCTGCTACAAAGAGCGTGCCACCTCAGACAGGGACGACAGTTCACCTTTCAGAAGGACGATGGGCTGAAGAACACAGTCAGGCTGACACGCTTTAGGAGAAATCTCAGAGTATCTTTGAGTAACCAAGACAAAGGTCAGACTAGAACACATGTGGAGTGAGCGGGACGTGGCAGTTTACAGACACTTGCCATCCAATCTGAAAGAGCGTTAGAGGATGTGTCGGGAGGAATGAGATAAACTGTGCAAATTCAGGTGTGCAAAGCTTGCACTGACTCGCTCAAGGAGTCTCGAAGCTTCAACTACCACCAAAGGGCGTATACAAAGTACTAAACTGAGGCTCTGAATTCTTCTATTAGCGAGAGATTTCTATTTCATTTTTAATCGATTTACAAACCTTTCCGATAACATTTTCACTTTTTCATTATTGGCTACCAAGTGTAAAGTCAAATCTACAAGACAATTAAGTGTGTAAAAAGTGAAGGGGGTCTGAATCCATACAGTTTAACCCAATTTGTTTTTTATTTTTGGTATCTAACTTGATCTGAATGCTCTTTCTGCCCATCAAACAAAACTTAAGCGAGTCATATACAAGATGTTATTGTTGAAAAGAAAAAAAAACACAAAAAAGGCTACTGCTTTATGGCATTATTTGTTTGTTTGCTAGCTCATTCAGTAAGATTTATCAAAACTGTTTAATTTCACATAGCCTTTAAGTGTACTTGTATGGCAACACAAGCACATTCATTTATGCTATCAGTGGAGTATCTTTAACAGCAAGAGCAAGAAAAGCACAAAGTATTGCTGTAAAGTTTTTAGATCAAAGCCCTCAGCTCTAAGAAGGTACATACTGAAAACTCACCAGAACAATGAACACCAGTTGTTCAAACTCCTTGGTCAACTCAGTCACACAGTTTCGCAGCTCTTGAAGCCAATTCATAATCTGGGCATCCTGCCAGGAAAAACCAGAAAGCACTAAAGCAATTGTTTATTTATCACAATAGAGAAGTGTAAGATTAAAAAAAAAATGTATATGGAAGAGAATGTGAAAGTTATTGTGTGAACTGGTGCAAGCAAAGTAGGCCGACACCACTATTGAAATGACTGTGAGCTATGGGTGCAGAATGCTTTTTTTTTTTTGTAAGGGTTTTCATGTTTTTTTTTTTTGTTTATCCCACCATATTGATATTTCACCTTCATCAAGACACTTGTACATCATGTCATCAGAATTTACTATTCAGAGTAAGTGGGGGCGGCACGGTGGCGCAGTGGTAGTGCTGCTGCCTCGCAGTTAGGAGACCCGGGTTAGCTTCCCGGGTCCTCCCTGCATGGAGTTTGCATGTTTTCCCCGTGTGTGCGTGGGTTTCCTCTGGGCGCTCCAGTTTCCCCCAACAGTCCAAAGACATGCAGGTTAGGTGGACTGGCGATTCTAAAATTGGCCCTGGTGTGTTTGGTGGGTTGGCACCCTGCCCAGGATTGGTTCCTGCCTTGTGCCCAATGTTGGCTGGGACTGGCTCCAGCAGACCCCCATGACCCTGTGTTCGGATTCAGCGGGTTGGAAATTGGATGGATGGATGGAGTAAGTGGGAGATTACTAGAGCTGCACAAACCATTATCACTTGCTAAAGTAAGTGAATCCTCAGAGTGAGAATTTCAAGGAGCTGCCTTTTAGGAATCAGTGTCACCTGCCCTGGTGTCTGCTATCCTCATCATTAATTGTTAGTATTTGGACGCAATCAACAGAACAAACTCCAAAGAAAAGGTGAATTAAAGAGAAAACGTACATTTTAATGTTCACATTGTGTCACAAAGTTAATTTGAGGGGGAAACAAAAATCTGAAAAAGTACCAGAAAAAGGGTCACCATTAGATGTCACATTTAATGTGGTTCCTTAACAGGTGTGTATTGCTTTGATATCAACATTAATTACAGGAAGCAAATAAGAAATAAAAGCCAAAAAGCAGACTTTATAAAATAATTAAGGGCATACTATTATTTAATCAGACCATGCAATGTATTCTTCTATTTAACTAATAAAATTTGGGTAAATAACGGTAAACGATTTATGCCATGAAACTGAAAGATGTGCAAGTCCTGCTCTTTAAGCCAATACCAGGAATTTTGAACAAAACTGTATTATGTCACATGTAGTGCTGGGCGGTATGACCAAAATTCTGTATCACGGTATTTTTCAAAATGATACCAGTTTCACGATATTCGACAGCATTTTTTTCCCCCATGCATGAGTGGATGTTAACCACATTTTCCATTGCAATTACTGCAGTAGACTGGCTAAGAATAACCTTTTCCACTGTCATGAGAATTGTACAAAAAAACATTTTAATGTGCACACAAGTATTAATACAGGTTGGCATAGCCTCATAAAGTGAGGTGGCACTAATGAAGAGAAGGAATCGCACTGCATGACAGTTGCAGTCAAAATAGAGAACCTTTTTATTGAACAAATTTTGCAAATAACTTCAACTTTAATTTTGACAGCATATTTTCAACCATCCAAAGAGGCATTTAGACTTAGTAAAATATTCAGAGGTGCTTGTCACTGAACATGTCTTAGAAAAGGAATAAAGAGAAAATATTTGTCGTAAACCAACTCCACTTTCTGTTAATGTTAACAGCCTCTGTCCACTGACACGTTAGCTATATGGATTGTAATGGCGTTGGTTATCTCGATCCACCGCTTGCTTTATTTGTCGTAAGCAGTACCTCCAGCAAACGCGTCTACAAGCGACGTCTGACTCGAGTGTCCTCTCGCTTTTTCAGTTTTACCTGAGGACGTGGAGGGTGCCTTAGTTCCATACATTCACGGTACTCCAAAGCATGTGTGCGGCTAAGGTGGTGCCTCCAGTGACAACTTTAGCTCGACAGGATTTGTAGTCAATAGCTGTGTGGCCCACATCCGACCTTTTAAAACTAAAATCTCCAGACAACAGACGCGGCTCCTTTTTTCGTCAAAAGTTCTTCCGTGTCATCGTGTTCGACTGTATCGTCTGCTACCGCTTCAGTTTCTGAATCTTCTCTGTTCATTTTCACCGCTCAATACCTCCACTTACGCATGTACTCCGTTGCATGCATGTTTAGCGGTGTAGCAATTAAAAAAGGTCCCCCCCCCCAAAAACGGTTTCCCACTGCGCCACGTCCTGAATGTTTTTTAGACTATTTAAACCGGTGTTGCAGCATAAGAAAAATCCATATCATAACAAAAATAAAAAATGGTTTTCGGTATGAACCGGTATACCGCCCAGCACTAGTCACATGCCAGGAAAAGATTGGAAAACTCATTTGCATTAACTTAATTTATGACGCATTAGCATTTCAGTTACACAGACATGCAAAATGTTAATATTTTATTGTATAAACATTTAGGAACAGTAGATTTTAGTTAACAAGAAATATTCCAGAACCTCTGATGAGGCACATTTATCGTGAGACATAAAATCCCATGTACTGTATATAACATGATCCTCTACCTTAATATCTGGATCAGACAGCTGATGCTTCAACAGTTCAAAATCATGGGTGTCACCCTGAAAGGAAGAAAGAAAGGAAAAAGATGAAGACTTTTGTAAATTATTTGTATAATTATTATAGCCCCGTCAGTTGTGTTTATTGAGCTTTGCTTGGGGGCACTCTCTAAACACAAAGCAGTACCCCATTTTTTATGTATTTCTTTTACGGGATTAATTTTCAATAAAAAAAAAGGAATACCATATGGCATTGTGTTTGTTTATCTGATGTGCACACATTTTTAAGGAAGTCTCTAGCAGTACTTGCAAAAAATACATGCATAATGCACATTTCGATCATATAAAAGGATAACTGTCGTCGTGAATTACGCAACACAAGTAGTGTACTTTTTTTTTTTTTACATTGTTGTGCTCAGATGTATTTTCTGCCAGAGCGCCTAGGGGTACATTAAAAAGTGTGTTACCTGATGAAAGGTTAGGAAATAAAATGTCGCTGTATAATCAGGGCTGTGGAGTCGGTAGATAAATGCTCCGACTCCTCCGTTTCTAAATCTTCTGACTCCGACTCCTCTGTATGTATATACTATGCTAATGTATTTTCTACATCCATTGAAGGAAAGGAAGGCAACATACATGTCATTTCACCACAGAACTACTGGCTAGGAAGCCAACACTCGACTATAATGTCAGATTAAAGACAAACACAATTGATTGGCGCCGCAGATTGCGGGTGTCCACATGGACGGGCAGATCCAGCTTGCTGAAAATCTCGACCACCGCCCCCATCCAAAGTAATGTGATGCCTCTGTCTGCTGCGGTGGCCGTCTCCTCTGTCAGCCAGCCGGACGTTTAGTGCGTTGTGTCACTCACCGGCCAGCTGATCAGCAGGACGAGCCTCTGCTGGAGACCGGTAGGAGATCTGCGTTCTCGGCTCCTTCGGCCCCCTTCACTAGCGCATAGCGAAGGGGAGCTGAGAACACACCAGATGATTTTTCAGGCGTTTGACGCGTGATGACTCGTTGAACGGCCGAAAAATCGGCAGTGCATCTGTAAATGTATAGGGGGCTTTAGGCCAGGTTCACAGTTCCCTGTAACAGTGGAACACGACACAATGGAAAGAGGTGCCGCACCTTACCTGTGCATTACATCCCATAAAGTGACGCATACAGTCAATGAAAAGCATGCTTCATGGTTACTTGACATGTTCGTTTTGTGGTAACATTATGCACTGCACGCATTGGGCTTTATTCTTACAGCAGAGACGGAGTTCATGATGACTGTTTGTGAATTGGGACATTTCAACTTACTTTTTTAATTCCCATTTAAATTTAGTAGGAGTCGGAGTCGGTTAACTTTTTGCCGACTCCGACTCCAGGTACCCAAAATTGTCTCTGACTCCGACTCCACAGCCCTGTGTATAATTGAATATCAGTGTGTGCTGGTCATAAAATAAAGAAGTGAACGTTCCGAGGTACCCATGGCTGGCTAATTATTACACTCTACTGCGGTCACAACACACATCACTTGCCACTATACAGCATCGGTCACCATTGGCATGTATTAAATGAAACCAGTAATGGTGTACTGCACGAATACACCTGACTTGAGCATCCCTAGTTTTCATCCTCTTTCTCTGTATGTTTAGCATTCGTTTCCTCAGAGGGCGATGCGCTTGTTCCTTCCTGAGCAGCTCTTCTTTTCTCTGCCCTAGCGGCCCGCTTCTTCTCTTCTTTCGTCGGCATCTTTTTGCGTTAAAAGTGATCAAGTCAGTGTTTGTGTTGCAATTACTTAGTACATTTACTTCATTCTTCACTTAAGTCTTCAATCTGCCTCAAGAATAGTCGGAGTGGTGGCTCAGAGGCTAAGGATCTGCGCTGGTATCCCAAAGGTTGCCCGTTCGAATCCCCGTCGCTGCCAAAAGAGATCCTACTCTGCTGGGCCCCTGAGCAAGGCTCCAGGGGCGCTGTACAATGACCCCAAGGGGTATGCGAAAACTATCAAATTCCTAATATGAGAAATAAGGTGAAATAAAGAAAAAAAAAAAAGAATGATTTAAGATATGAAGAGGTAGGGGAAGTGACGGAGAAGGTGGTAGGGATGAGAACGGCACCCGTATGCATGTGCCACATGGCCACCCTGCTGGCTGCTGCCGAGAGTTGATTGTACAATAAAATAAAATAAAAATAGGAATAACCTCGGAGGATAATCATCACCACAAAAGCCGATAGTAGACGTAGTATATGTGTACCAAATTTCAGGTCAATAGTTCCAACGGTTTGCGAGCTACAGGTGATTTAAAATCCTGGGCAGACAAACAGCCAGCCACAGTAGAGCATTTATAAGAAGAATATCTCTAATATGCATGAAAAAAATAAGATTGCAGGTGCCACTAGCGCTTTGCCGCACCCACCACGTGATGAACCACCTGGATTGGGACCCGGGTCCCACTGGAATAGTGGGAGGTTTTTCCCAGGGGCTTAAGTGCCAATCCTGTCACCAACCCCCAAGTTTTCCCTGCAAGTTGGAGTAAGTTGGGGTAAGTCAAGTCAAGCTGGGGACCCTGCACTGGTTCAGTAGCAACCCCCCAGGCAGACACTCAGTCCAGTCCCACCCCACCCTCCGGAAATGACCCTCTATCTACCCCAGCCAGGTGTTACGTGGGTGACCCCTTGGCCTGGTCCAACCACTCGGGTCCCCAACAATGAGGATCTTACAAGCTGGATCACCCTCGGGTAATCGTGCCACATGGCTGCAGTGCCATAACTGACGCTCCCTCACAATGCAGGTCATGTGCCTCATTCGGGTCAAACCAGCGGGACCCAAGGATTTTCCGGAGAGACACACATGAAGGAGTCCAGTCTTCGTCTCAGGTCACTGGATAGCGTCCATGTCACGCAACCACTTAGCAAGACAGGAAGCCCCAGAACTCTAAACACTTGGACCTTCGTCCGTTTGCTGAGATATCGAGGGGGCACCACATATGGGGTAAGTAATATCATAAAAATCATTTTTGGGTTCAGCAATTCTTTAAGTTTCACTCTACAAGCACAAAGTTTACTTCAATCATAAATTATGCCCTGGCATTCTAATGTCAGCATGAATCTTATAGACATAAAAGAGCAACTTTTGAATCATCTGCATAGCACACCACACATCTCGCTTTCGGCAATTCAGAAGAAAACGATTTCTGAATCAGATACCTCAGAAGATGTAAAAGGAGAAAGCTGCCGCCTTACCCGTTTGTATTTTGCTAGAATTTTAGCTACAGATCCCCCAAACCTCACAGTTTTATGCACAGGGGAGTTAAGGAAGTCACCGTCGTCCTTGTCCATCATCTTCTTCAAGGAAACCCTAGAGGAAATAACATCAGAAGAAACAAAATTTACAAAAATCAACTTTATTTATGCGTGGTGCAGTGAGGGGGCGACACGGTGGCGAAGTGGGTAGCGTTGCTGCCTCACAGGAGACCCGGGTTCACTTCCTGGGTCCTCCCTGAGTGGACTTTGCATGTTCTCCCCGTGTCTGTGTGGGTTTCCTCCCACAGTCCAAAGACATGCAGGTTAGGTGCTTTGGCGATTCTAAATTGTCCCTTAGTGTGTGTGTGTGTCCTGTGGTGGGCTGGCACCCTGCCCGGGGTTTGTTTCCTGCCTTGTGCCCTGTGTTGGCTGGGATTGGCTCCAGCAGACCAATGTGACCCTGTAGATAGGATATAGCAGGTTGGATAATGAATGGATGGTGCAGTGAGAAAATGGTAACGGTAAACAAATGCTTACCAAGTGTTTGAAAAACATGTTTTCAGAAAGGACTGCTGAAACTGATTTTTAATAACACTCACACGTTTCACATACAGAAAAATACACAACATATAAATGGTCTCCCGTCAAAGTCAGACTTGAAGGAAAAAATAATCTGAACAAAACAGCTCAAACCTCGCAGGTGGAAATGGAACTACTTACAAGTGGTGGCTCTGAGCTAGCGATCTGCCCTGGTAAACGGAAGGTTGCCGGTTCAAATCCCATAAACGCCAGAAGTGACTCCACTCCGTTGGGCCCCTGAGCAAGGCCCTTAACCTGCAATTGCTTCGTCCTGGGTATGACGTTAATCTGCATCCAGCCCTAAAAGTAAACTGCATGGAAAACCCTGGGGGCTGATGGTAGAATTGGCACTCCAGCCACCATCAAAAACCTCACCTCTCTCTTGTTCCAGTCCACCTGAACTAGTGTGGTGCTGAGGTGTCACCCGTTGCATGGTTAGGTCTTAATCTGGGGTCCTGAGATGATTTGTTATGTGGTGAGTGAGGCAATGCACTCCTAATCTCTCTCTCGTTTATTTAAATGCTTCCCTCTATCAACCAAAACAATTCCTAGCTTGGCTATACCGCAATCGTCTTCACATTTCTACAGTTTTAACTAAAATCAATGACATTAACAAGCTCTTTGGAATGGCGGTGTTAAGTTGTGAAAACACAAACTCAGTAAGATGACATCACATTAAACAGATCTAAAACAGAAGCCATTTTAGTTGGCACACCACACCAGCTTCGTTCCACTACCATCACCAGTATCACCTTTTCTGGAAAAAAGATACCTCTTTCTACATTTGTTACAAACTTGGGATTAAAATGGATTCTCAACTAACTTTTGACACCCACATTAAACATCTCTGTAAGTCATCTTTTCACCAACATTGCTAAACTCCGTCCAACAATTACCCTGGCAGATGCAGAGAGGCTTGTCCATGCCTTTGTCTCGTCCAGGTTGGATTATTGTAATGCGCTCCTCATTGGGATTCCTGGCAAGAGTATCCAGAGACTCCAGTACATTCAGAACAGTGCTGCCAGGATCCTGATGAGGGTGCGAAAGCATAACCACATCACTCCTATCTTGAAAACCCTTCACTGGCTCCCTGTACCACTTAGAATTGAGTACAAGGTTTCCCTCCTTACCCATCAGTGCATTTATGGATCTGCTCCCCTGTATTTACAGGAACTCCTTATCCCTCATACTTCCTCACGCACCCTCCGCTCTGTGCATACCAACACTCTTCAAGTTCCCAGAACTAAACTTAGCAGTATGGGTGATGGAGCCTTTTCTTCGGTGGCGCCGAGGCTGTGGAATTCCCTCCCCGACTACTTGAGAGCCCCACAGTCGATTGATGCCTTCAAACGAAACCTAAAAACGTATCTTTTTAGAAAGGCTTTTTGTTAAATTATTTCTATAGATTTTTTGTTTGTTAATTTTATTCTTATTTTGTAGCACTTTGAGATTGTTAAATATAAAGCGCGATATAAATAAAATCTATTATTATTTATTATTAAACAGGCAGCAACTCGTCCACCTGTCACGAATGACACTTGCAATGAAGTGATTTTGTGGTAAATGTGCTTCAAAACTGTTCCGTGGGATCCTAAACGCACTAATATGAAGGTATTCACCCACAGTGTCCCAGCTGTTTACAGCAAGCAAAAGCACAAATGATTAGCAGAAAACGTCCTGTCCTCTTTCAACGGTCACAGTTTTCTGTCTATTTAGTGAAGGTCCACACAAATAACCCTCATCCGAAAATAACGCCGCACTATAATAAAGGTGCACTTATCGGCAGGGGTCTGTCTTGGAATAATATGCTTAATATAAACTATGATATTTTTACATTCATACCTACAAATACACCAGGC
This sequence comes from Polypterus senegalus, assembly GCF_016835505.1. Lineage (NCBI taxonomy): Eukaryota > Metazoa > Chordata > Cladistia > Polypteriformes > Polypteridae > Polypterus > Polypterus senegalus. The sequence goes on along the minus strand of NC_053166.1, from coordinate 159,618,350 downwards.
TCTTGTTTAGAATGAAACCGGGCATGTCGGAGGTGCAGAGGGACATGCCCGGTGTCTGCTGTCGTATAAATGCCGCCAATGTAAATGTCCTTTTATTTAAATCATTTCTGCCTTAGGGGTTCCAATTTGGGGTCAGAACGAGTCGCATGCCAACAGGGCACTGCAAATCACCCCCCAACCACGCCCACAGTGGCCAACCCACCCAGCTCTTGTTTAGGAATTACTGTTGTAGAAGGTGCAGCTGGTTCAAATTCACCGTAACTCTCCAAATGACAGCACTGAACATAACAATAAAAATGACATCAACAAATCTCGACGGTGTTCGTCGTTTAAAGAGAAAAGCAGAGCAGACAAGGAAGACCGCGTGACTACACGCAACGCTAAAAACGGGAGGACACGCGCTTCGTCACCGCGACCGAATGTCTTTCTAATACAGTTCACCATAACGTGCCTGTTCACTTGGCGGAGTGTTGACGTCGCCCGGCGCTCCTCGTGTTCAAGACCGATAAATTTCCAGCCAGTCTCACATGTGCGCAGTTCGAGCCATTTCGGAGTAACCCGGAAGCAAATCGCCGAGGGTCTGTTGATCCAGCGGTCAACCGGAAGAGAATGAGCGGCGACTGGCAGCAGCCACGTGACCTTCACCAGCGCGCTGAGGTCTTTTAAACAGAGAGACGCGCGTGTTTGAGGAGAGAAGTTTGGGTCTGCGTTGTTCTCAGATTATAGCAGGAAATATGCCCTTTAACATGTAATAAAATACATAAAGATCTACTGAGAATGTTATTTACCTGAATTTTAGTAACTGTAGAACGAACAAGGGTTTCGTTTGGACGGAAAATGACTGGAAAAGTGTATTATGGTCAGCACCCCTGAGTACTTTATGACTGGGTGGACAGAACTACACGAGCCGCTTCCAAATGTTGGAGCGCCAATCGGGTGTCCCCATTTGAAAGGCACAAAGTAACAACAAAAAACTGCTCGGTGACACCAATAACAGAAATCACGGTACACTGGCCAGCACAACAGAAAACGGTTCCTCTTATAGATGTTCGGATATTTCCTGGGTGCTTGCTCCAGACTCAGATGAGGTCCAAAAACATCTCCGGGAACCGTCGGGTTTTTATCTGGCGGGGTCGGCTCTGGGCACAGGTGATGGGTGGGACGGTAGCCTTGCTTCTCCACGTGGTTTCTCGGAGCTGCGAGAGAAACCGTTAGCGTGCGCGCCCCCTGCCGCCCCATCGTGGTATCGTTTACCTCCGCTGAGCACAGCCCTGAGCTAGGCGCACATGCGCAAAAACAGTTTGATTTTTAATAAATTTGATAACCATTCCGAAAACATGTCTTCACTTTGTCATCATGGGTTATCGAGTGTTGGTTGGAGGGCAAAGATGTCAAATTGCTCCATTTAAAACACAGTCAAGTGTTAAGAAAGTGAATGGGGTCTAAAGACTTTCTGAATCCACTGTAATGGCATTGAGCTTATTGTTAAAGATAAAAAATACTTAAGAAGATGAATTAGAGGGCAGTTAAAAAGTCTTCATAAGCTGCCCAAGTTTTGTGTCTTCATGAGAAGTTGAATGATTTACTTTGTGAGTTAGAAGTACTTCTTCTTCTTTGGACTGTTCCCTTTAGGGATTACTTAATAAAGTATCTATCTATCTATCTATTATATAGTGCCTTTCACATCTATCTATCTATCTATCTATCTATCTATCTATCTATCTATCTATCTATCTATCTATCTATTATAAAGTGTCTTTCACATCTATCTATCTATCTATCTATCTATCTATCTATCTATCTATCTATTATATAGTGCCTTTCACTCTATCTATCTATCTATCTATCTATCTATCTATCTATCTATCTATTATATAGTGCCTTTCACATCTATCTATCTATCTATCTATCTATCTATCTATTATATAGTGCCTTTCACCCTATCTATCTATCTATCTATCTATCTATCTATCTATCTATCTATCTATCTATCTATTATATAGTGCCTTTCACATCTATCTATCTATCTATCTATCTATCTATCTATCTATCTATCTATCTATCTATTATATAGTGCCTTTCACCCTATCTATCTATCTATCTATCTATCTATCTATCTATCTATCTATCTATCTATCTATCTATCTTTCTATCTATCTATCTATCTATCTATCTATCTATCTATCTATCTATCTATCTATCTATCTATCTATCTATCATATAGTGCCTTTCACATTATCTATCTATCTATCTATCTATCTATCTATCTATCTATCTATCTATCTATCTATCTATCTATCTATCTATCATCTTTTTCCATCTCTTGCTGTCCTCTCCATCTTGCTCTGTCACGCCCATCACCTGCATGTCCTCTCTCACCACATCCATAAACCTTCTCTTAGGTTTAGTACATAATAAACAAAATATTTGCATCAGATGTCTGAGATATTCAAATGTGTGCTTCAATTTTGTTCTCCATTGTAATAGAAGTCTGTCATTTTTCACACCCTGGTAGAGGTCCATAGAGGGTGAGATCCCTAGTAAAAGGATCAGAAAATAACATCTTATTCATGAATCGCTAACCTTGAAAAAGTCTAATAAATCGATACCCCACATACTTATGTTTGAAATTTGTCAGTTTTAACCTTATGAGAGTGGATCTTAGACAGGCAGGACCACCAGTAAAGGACCAGATATCAACCGTATGATTATATGTTGCCAAGTAGCCTAAAACAGCACTGCACTTGCTTAAATTACCGAACCTCGTTTTTTCAAAGTTTCTGTGAAAATGGATAAGTGAAACCCCTTGTAACCCATTTGGGGGGCAAACCCCTGGAGTCAGATAATATGGCCTGTGTAACGTCAAGTCATTTTTACTGAAGACACAGATTGGTTTGCTCTTTATCATAAGGGCCTCATTTCCTGCACAAAATATGGTCCTAAAAGGGCCTAAAAATGACCGTTCTTTGGGTCAAACTCCAGTCCTGGAGGGCCGCAGTGGTTGCAAGATTTCATTCTAACCCTTTTTTTAAATTGGTGACCAGTTTTTACTGCTAATTAACTCCTTTGCCTTTCATTTTAATTGACTTGTTTTTTAAGATTTGCTCCCCTGAATTGCTTAATTAGCCTCCGATTAAGAAATTGGTGGAAGTGAAAAGCGGCAGCGGACCTCCAGGACTGTAATGGAGGACCTCTAATCTACAATGTAACTAAAATTTTGTCTTTGATGAATGAAAGCGTTGAAAAGTCTTAGACTTAAATACCAAGTTTCATTATCAGCAAGGGCCAAGTTCTAATTAGGACACTGGCTGGAATGAAGACCTGTAGCCGCTGCGGCCCTCCAGGACCGTGACTGAGGACACCTGCTGTAACACTTTGTGAGCTGGCATGGTGGCACAGCGGTAGCACTGCTGCCTTGTATCAAGGACACTGCGGTTCATGTCCCCAGTTCTCCCTGCATGGAGTTTGCATGTTCTTTTTTGTCTCCACATGGCCGTCCTCTGGGAGCTCTGGTTTCGTCTCACAGCCCAAAGACATGCAGGTTGGATGACTGGCGATGCTAACCCGGCCCCGTGGGGTGTGTGTGTGTGTGTGTGTGTTTCTTTACCCTGTGATGCACTGGCACCCCTTCCAGGGATTTTTCCTGCCTTGTGCCCAATACTTTCTGTGATAGGCTCCTGCTCTGGCTAAGTGGGTTTAGAAAATGAACGGGTTGATGAATGTACCACTTTGCCATGTGCTTGGCACTTCCTGGCCAGAATGGATTGTTTGCAAGCTGTTACAGGGTAGACTCTTAAATAGTGAATTATAATATGCTATAGAGCGGGGGTCCCCAACTCCGGTCCTGGAGGGCCGCAGTGGCTGCAGGTTTTCATTCTAACCCTTTTCTTAATGAGTGACCTGTTTTTGCTGCTACTTAACTTCTTCTGAATGAACTTTAATTGACTTGTTTTTTTGAAAATTTGTTCCCCTGGATTTTTTCATTGTTCCTCTGAACTGCTTCATCTCTCAGAAATGAGATGTGAAGTGAGGGAGCCAACAGAAGACCAACGAAGTCAGGGCCTCAAACTCCAAACAGTTGCTTCATTAGGCGCTGATTCTTGTCATTCATTAAACCCCCCCATGGCTTGTTGCTGCTCTCGTTGTGCATTAGCAGACATGTCCGAAATTGTGGATTTTCTTTTTTGTAAGAGCTCTGTGAAAATGTTTTGGTGACCTGAGCAGATCAACATTCCTGAGACCTTCGTCATTCTTTATTTTCAGGTATTGTATGATGGACACCAGTTGTTTTGTATCTCATGATTGTTTGGCTGCTAATTAAGGAAAAAGAAACAATTGAGGGGTCCGAGTCTTCAAGAGGGCAGCACGGTGGCGCAGTGGTAGCGCTGCTGCCTCGCAGTTAGGAGACCCAGGTTCGCTTCCCGGGTCCTCCCTGCGTGGAGTTTGCATGTTCTCCCCGTGTCTGCGTGGGTTTCCGCCGGGCGCTCCAGTTTCCTCCCACAGTCCAAAGACATGCCGGTTAGGTGGATCGGCGATTCTAAATTGGCCCTGGTGTGTTTGTGTGTGTCCTGCGGTGGGTTGGCACCCTGCCCGGGATTGGTTCCTGCCTTGTGCCCAATGTTGGTTGGGATTGGCTCCAGCAGACCCCTGTGTTCAGATTCAGCGGGTTGGAAAATGGATGGATAGATGGAGTCTTCAAGAACAAGTCATTCATCCACCCATCATCCAACCCACTATATCCTAACTACAGGGTCACAGGGGTCTGCTGGAGCCAATCCCAGCCAATACGGGATGCAAGGCAGGAAACAAACCCCAGCCAGGGCACCACCACACACAACAAGCACACACTGGGGATAATTTAGGATCATCAATGCGCCTAACCTGCATGTCTTTGGACTGTGGGAGAAAACTGGAGCACCCGGGAAGTGAACCCAGGTCTCCTAACTGCGAGGTAAGCAGCAGTACCCACTGTGCCACCATGCCGCCCAAAAGCAAGTCAAATTTAAAATTAATTAAAAAGAAGTTAATTACTGTGGTGGGCTGGCACCCTGCCCGGGGTTTGTTTCCTGCCTTGCGCCATGCATTGGCTGGGATTGGCTCCAGCAGACCCCCGTGACCCTGTAGTTAGGATATAGCAGGTTGGATAATGGCTGGATGGATGGATGGATGGAAGTTGATTAGCAGCAAAAACTGTTCACTAATTAAGAAAAGGGTTAGAATGAAAACCTGCAGCCACTGCAGCCCTCCAGGACCGGAGTTTGAGACCCCTGGTCTAAAGGGCCAAGAATAAAGGGGGAACCCCAAAAAGCTTGGCGGTTTGCATAACTTGACATCAAGACGAGTCGAAGGGTGCCACATATGTGGAGGTTTTTCTGACACTGGTGAGTCAGGAGGCGCCAGGCAAAAAAAAAAAACGCTGACGGGATTTCAATGCGTACAGAAGTGAGTCTTATGGGCCCACGGGTACGTTAAATGAGCGAGGGGAGCTTACTGCTTACCTGGCACAACATCTGGGGGCCCTTAATGCAGAAATGCCAAACGAATGAGTAACCCTTCAGCCTGAGCTGTGAAGTGTGGCGTAAGGTGGGATGGTCAGGCGTTAGGGTGGGCGAGAGTGTTCACTGTCTCGCTACCACTGATTCACGTCACTCCAGGCCTTGTGATGTGGTGCCACTGATGACAAGCTGGCATCTGATTCACTCGGAAGCGTTTTCTCCTCGGTCTCAGACAAAGTGTTTGCTTGCTGTCTGTGTCTGCGTCCCTGAGGTGTTTAATTACAGGTGCTTCAGCGAGACCTCCCTGACAACGGCTCAGGTGACTTGCTTTGTCACGTCTGTGGCCTTTCGTCCCCCCGGGCTTGAGTCACTCTTCCCGGTTTCCTTGACTCTGTGTTTTGTGGGAGGTGTGATGGACACAAGTCAACTGAAAAGTCATTTGCTTTGTGCCAGCGGCCACCATGCTTGTGCCGATCACTTATAGCACCTTCAGAAAGTCTTTGGACCCCTTCAGCTTCTTCACATTTTGTTATGTTGCAGCCTTGTGCTAAAATTGTTTAAATTGATTTTTTTTTTCCTTCATCAAACAACAATCAATACCCCCAGAATGATAAAGCGAAAACAGTTTTACAAATTTATTAAACATAAAAACACTGAAATATCACACTGACACAAGTGTTCAGGCTTTGCTATGGCATCCCATGCTGTTGATCATCGTCGAGATGTTTTAAGTCCACCCATGGTCAGGTCGATTGGTGGGACCTGATTAGGAAATGCACCCGTCTGTAGAAGGCCCCACGGGTGGGCAAAAACCAAGCCATGAGTTGGAAGGAGTTGCCTGCAGAGCTTAGAAACAACATAGGATGGAGGCTCAGAGCTGGCCAAAGGCTACTACTGCTACCCATTCAGTCGTGTCCGACCCTGAGATACTCTGTAGGCCGGTCCTCGCCATGCTTCCCTGTTTTCTGCAGCTTCTTTCAGTGGCTTGATGTTCATTCCCGTGTCATTCTTGATGGTATCCAGTCTTTGGTCTCCCTTGCTTCCTCTTACCACTGACTATTCCGAGTGGCACCTCCTATTCTAGAGAATTTGCCCTCCTCACAGGTCCAAAATACTGTAGGTCTGTTTGTGTCTGGAGGTCTTGCCTTCCAGGGACAACTCTGGATGTATATGATCAAGAACATCTTTGTTGGTGATCCTAGCTGTCCATGGGATTCATACAAGTCTTCTCCAGCACCACAACTCGAAGGCATCGATTTTTTCTTCTATCTGTTGTCAAAAGACAAACAAAAGGAGCCACAAAAAAGTTTGGGACAGCCACCCTTATATTGTTCCTGGCTGCAAAATGGATAGAATTGACGTGCAGATGTGTACAGGTTTGTACAGGAAGTGACATCAGTGGGGCCAGAACTGGAAGTGATGTCGTTGGGGTTTGGAACCGGATGTGGCATCGTGGGGCCCCAGAACTGGAAATGGCTTTGTTGTGGCTGGGACCAGAAGTGATGTCGTTGGCCCCGGAAGTGACGTCATCAGGGCCAGGCGGAATTTCCCATAAGTGGTCTGCAGTGGAAGGAGTGCGCCCATGTGTGATGCTGCTTTTACAGTATGAGTGTCCATGTCTCGCAAGCACATGGAACACAATGGCAGTGACCAGTCCTTGTTTCATGGTCACTCACTTCCATATTTGGTCCATGCTCACCACGGCTGTGTGCCCCACTGCTAATCAACGCTTGATCTCTACTGTCAGACCACCACCGTGATCAATGAGGGACCCACAGAAAATGAAGCTGTCAACCTCTTCTGTTTCTTCATTGTTGATCTTTACATGGACGTTCTTGTTGGCGGTAGTCATGATCTTGGTCTTCTCGATGTTCAGGTCAAGTCCCATCTTTTTGCTTTCTCAGGATCATCTTCTTGATGTCCTTCTCATTCTCTGCCAGTCAAGATAGTATCGTCTGTGTATCTCAAATTGCTGATGGTTCTTCCCCCTATTTTCACCCCAGCACTCGAAAAGGCCAAAGGCTACAAAACTATTTCTGCACCATTGAAATTACCCAAGAGTACAGTGGCCTCCATAACTCCTAAATGGAAGAAATATGGAACAACCACGACTCTTCCTATAAAGCTAAACTGAGCAATCAGGTGAGCAGGGCCTAGTGACAGAGGTGACCGAAAACCAGATGGTGAGCTCCAGAGAATCTGTGCAGAGATGGGAGAAACTTCCAGAACGACAACCATCACTGCAATGCTCCCTAGATCTGGGTTTTATGCCAGAATGACCAGGTGACACTTGAAAGCCCTCCTGGAGTTTGTTAAAAGGCACCTGAGAGACTCTCAGACGGTGAGAAACAAGATGGTCTGGTCTGATGAACCAATATGGAACTGTTTACCTCAAGTCTAAGCTTCAAGTCTGGAAGAAACCAGGCACCGCTCGTCACCTGCCCCATACCCTCTTACAGTGAAACGGGGTGGTGGCATGTTGGGTTGTTTTTCGGTGGCACAGACTGATTGACTAGGTAGGGTTGTGGGAAAGCTGGATGGAGCAAATTATGGAGCTGTCCTTCATTAAAACCTGCGCCAGAGCTCTTTGAGAACCTCAGACTGAACCAAAGGTTCACCCTTTAGCTGGACACAAAGCAAAGAGAACACATTACGACTTAAGGACAACTCTGTGAATGGCCTTCAGTGGCCCAGGCAGAGGCCGGACTTGAAACCGATCAAACGTCTCTGGACAGCCCTAAAAATCAGAGCCGTAGTCGTGGCAAAATGACGGACTGGTGCTGAAAGGGAAAATAAGCGCCCTTCTTCAATCAAAATGGATCCAACAATGGCGCTTTTCCACTGCATAGTACGGCACGACACGGTTCAGTTCAGCTCACTTTTGGGGGGTTTTCCACTGGGAACAGTACCTGGTACCTGGTCCTTTTTTTAGTACCACCTCAGCCGAGGTTCCAAGCGCGCCGAACCGTTACCAAAACGTGACGTGTAAACTCTGCTGGTCACTGATTGGCCGGAGAAAATCGTCATTACTGCGTCACTGAACTTGCGACACGAGACACAACAGACCCGCTAGATTTTTAGCACAGCCAGCGAAGGTTCGGACGCACCATTTTGTTTTAACCAAAAATGGATGTTTCGTGGTCTATTGAGGACGTACAGACGTTCCTCTCGTTGGTAGCCGAGGAGCGGCGCACATGGCGCACATGGCTACCTTCGGACTTACAAACAGTGTAGGGACAAGTTAAAAAAAATGAAGAGCGACTACAGGAGTAGGAGAAGAACACCATTCCGTCGATATGCTCCATTGTTGTGTGTTTGTTTGTGGCGCGTTTACGATGATGTCACGGCAGTAGAGGCGGGCAACTATAACGACACGTGAATAATCCCGCCCACTCTAAAGCGGTACTAAACTGCAGTCGAAACGCAAACCGAGCCGAACTGAGCCGAACCAAGGTGAGCTGTACTGAACCGTGCTGTGCCGTACTATGCAGTGGAAAAGCGCCACAAATGTATTCACAAAAAAAACAAAAAATGATTATTATTGAATTTTATTTATTAACATAAACAAATTACAATACTTTGGATATAATTTACACAAAATATAAAAAAAAAAGATTCAGGATAGAAGAAAATTCGGCCGTGTGTAACGGTCCAACGCCTTGTGCCCTTATCAGGCTTAATCAAAATCTAATTAGCTTTAAAGGACCGTATTTGGAATGCAGATATCAGGTTTCATCAAAATCCGTCAATAAATAAATACAGATTAGCATCAGACATCCCCACACATATAGGGTGGTCCAGATCTAATTATGCAATTTTCATTACGCTATAACTTATTAAGTTTATTACATAGAAAATCACCCGAAAAATCCCGGACCATCGTGAAGTGAGCGAACTGACGACATGAAGAATCGTCTTCGCGCCGAACTGGAATCGTCCCCGCATAAATCAAAGTCATCCAGACGATCTGGATCTGCATAATTAGATCTGGACCTCCCTGTAGAGTACTTAGTTATATGTGGTGTGGTGAGGAGTGGGCGCAAAGTAAAATTATTTATTAACATAAAAAATTACAATATTTTCAAAAAAACAAAATATATAAAAATGCAAATACGGAACAATTAAGGAAAGAAAACAAACATTCAAAACTTTATTCTTTACACGCGGAAATCTCTTGAATTATACTGCTATAATCGAAAGAAGACACGACTTCGTGTTCAATGGATATTATGGCTAAATTTGTAAGCCTCTCATTTGCCATTGAAGATCGTAAATATGACGAGTAGACAGAGCCGTGTAGCGTGGGTGGTGCGAGCGCCGATCAATAACGTGGTTTTAAAAAAAAATAAAAACATAAATATCACTGAAAATTACTAAAGCTTTTCTAGATATTTCCCTTTACTTTTTATGATTTTGTAAACAACTTGCACATTGAAATGTGTTTATCTCGTCTTTTACAATCACAGCCGAATTACTGGAAATCAAAGTGCAGTTCTAAGTAAAATAACAATGAGAATGACGCACTGCTTGAAAACCGCCACGCCCACTAAGAAGTAAACGCGCGACTGAGCTGCTTGTGAATAGCCGCTGCGACAATAAAGGGCGCGCACCCCTCAGGTGATGCAGCGCGTCATTCTCATTGTTATTTTATGAAGACGAAGGCTGGACTTCTACATCTGTGTCTCTTTGGAGGGTCCTTGGGTACCACTGGTGTGACTTTGTGAGGGAGCGTCAGTTACGGCACTACGGCCATGTGCCGGGATGACCCGATCCGCCTCACTTTTGAGGACCCGAGTGGCTGGACCAGGCCAAGGGGACGCCCACGTTACACCTGGCTGCGGCAGATAGAGGGTCATTTCCGGAGGGTGGGACTGGACTGCCTTGGGGGGTTGCCAACCAGGATCTCGAGTTGTTTCGTCGTCTGGTGGGTGCGGCAACGTGCTGTACCAGTGCAGGCTCCCCGACCTGACCTGTTGCCAGCGTGTTTCACCGTTTGTGCATCTTTTGAATTAACAGCATAAAACAACACACTGGCTATCACGGGCCGGTTGAACATTTCCATACGTGTGCTGCCCACATCAAAAGTTCTGAGTCACCAAACCCTTCTTGTGCAGGCAGTTCCAGTTTGCTGTTAACGTGAACCTCCAGGTTGTTCTGCACCATTTCTGTGCCAACCTTACCGCCCCATGGTGCCAAGTCTCAGAGGATCTTTGGCACGCTGGAGGTCCACCAAGCAGCTCTTTTGTGTTGCTGATGCTGAGCTGCAGGCAGTTCTCCCAACACCACCAGACAGCATCCTTCCCAGTCCTGCTGTGCTCCATCTTGCACCCCCTTTATTAAGGCAGCCTTTGATGGTGGACTCATTGTGGATTTTCATTCTTCTTTTTTACTGAATTTATTAAAAGCAAAAAACATTTCATATAAAGAAGTCAAAATTAAGAAAACTAAATTCAATTCAAAAGATAAATTTGGGAAATCCAACAGCCAGAGTGAAACTTTAAGAGTAGAAAAGACGGAAGAGAATCTTTTACCCCCAATGTAAATGTTTATTTCTAAAATGTAACTGATTAGACCCTGTCAGGTTTTTAAAAAGTTTTGTTTTCCAATTTGAAATATTAAAGAATATTAGTGACCCACTGACTTAACAGAGGTGGGCTTGGATTCTTCCAGTTGAGGAGACAAGTCTACATGTCAATAGGGAAGTAAAAGCCATGACGGTCTGTTTGTCCTTCTCCACTTTAATGACAGTAAAGATCTATCTATCTGTTATATAGCGCCTTTCATTTCTATCTATCTATCTATCTATCTATCTATCTATCTGTCTAGCTCTCTATCTATCTAAGCCCACCTGGAATTAGGATGTGGCCAAGAAAAACTGGAGAGGCAGCGGGACAGCGTCCTGATCTGGAGTTTGAACCCTGACAGCTGTATCCCTGTGACAGCGGTGCTGTTTATCAGATGACCAGAAAGCAAAGCAGCACACCAGTGAGACAGAGATCCTGGTGGGAGGCGTCAGGGTGAATCACAACAAAAAGCTTTAAACCAAGCAGGACGTCAAAAAAAAAATAAAGAGATTCTTCATCCCATTTATGAATTTGGAAACATTTCTGTGAAGCCGGCTGGCCAAGTGCACTCAGTTCTAAAGTCATTTTTTTGTCTTTCACTCACTCATAATTACAGGCTGCCTGGAGCCATAAAAGCAAATTCTATTATCACAGAGTCCAGAGGTCTGCATATCCTTATCAGCTCCTGGAATTCACCTTTTGGTAAAAAGCAGACCTCAACATTTAATAACCAGAATGGCACACGTGAGGGTGTGTGTGATGGCAAGAGATGGCAGTTAAAACCCAAAAGTCACACGTGAGGGTTAGTGTTCAATGTGGCACCCTGGGCTTCTTCTTTAGTTTGTATCTTCACAAAGTCCATAAACCTGCAGGCCCCTTTCCTCTATCTATTATATAGTGCCTACCTATCTATCTATCTATCTATCTATCTATCTATCTATCTATCTATCTATCTATCTATTATATAGTGCCTATCTATCTATCTATCTATCTATCTATCTATCTATCTATCTATCTATCTATCTATCTATCTATCTATCTATCTATCTATCTATCATATAGCGCCTTTCTCCACACAGGGGCAGGTTCGCCTTTCTCATTGACGTCTGGCTCCATTCAGGTTGGCACAGGTGGACTCCAGTCAACTTCTAGAAACTTCTCAAGGAGGATTCAAATCGACAAGAGGCACCTGGGTTTACAACGTGGAGGTCCACAGCAAAGGTGCTGAACACTCTGGGAAGGAGAGAGTTCGCCGAATGATGTTTCATAAATTTGTAAACGTTTCTGAAAACATTTTGTCATCGTGGGTTACGAGTGCAGAATGAAGGGCAAAAATGGCAAACTGGACCAACTGAAATGAATTCTGCAACCCAGGAAAGTGGGCAGAAAGTGCCTGAGGGTCCCACTGTAATACGTGTCAAACTTCACTTACCACAAATGTGCCCAGGCCCGTGTGCTGCCAGGGTCCCTCTGTGATAATAGACCCCTGTTTGGGGGTCCTCTTCATGCCCGGCCAGCTTCTTCTTCTTCTTCTTCTTCTTCTTCTTCATTTTCTTATCCCGATTTTTAAAAAGAGCAGCGGCCCCAACACTGACCCCTAGTGGACACCCCTTTGAAAATCACCTTCTGCACACCCCTTTACTCTTCGTGTTTACGCCAATTATGTACCCACCACCCCACAGCACCCTCAGTGCCCACTTCTTAGAGAAGACATTAAATATTTATCTCATTTTTTAATGTATTTGATGTCTTACTATAAAAAAGAAGTTTTATTTTACAAAGCATTTTCAGATTTACATAAACCTGCAGGCCCCTTTCCTCTCATCTCCGTCACTTTGTGCTCATTGTGCTCCGGTTGAGGGCGTTTGGCACAACAGAGTTGGCATCACCAGGTGATTTATTCCATCTGGGTAAAGTCTGATTCTCTCCTTGGCTTTCTGTCCGTGATCTTTGGCAGGGACCGTAAAGTCCGTCTGTCACAAGGCAAAGGTGGTCCTATAGAAGGAGGAAAAGTAAAAATTATAAATGTGTGTGGGACGGCGGAGAAGAGAGACACGGGCACGAGAAGAACGAGGGCACAACGACAGGCCGCCATCGGTCACTGCAGCTGAGAGGACAGAGAGCTGGAAGTGACTTTGAGGTGACACCCGCCGTACGCCCTCAGCATATAAAACGAAATGTGACAAGTTCAGAGTGGGAACAGTAGGGGGCGCAAAAGAACCGAAACCAACACAGGGTCTCAAGTTCAGTCCTGGTGTGCCAAAATGCCCACTCCACCACCCCCTAACCCCCAACATGGGGTTGGCACTTTATATTCCAAACACTTTCCTAATTCAGAGAGGCGTCAGACATGGTTGGGGCCGCTCATGAACTGAATTGAGAACACATTTCTAAAGTCCAGTTCACTTCTTGGAATTGGAATTGGAATTGGAATGTCAGGACACAGAATTGAATTCAAATAGATGTCACGTTCTCAGATAATTGCATGTGATTTGCTAAACAGTCCACAGTACATTAAATATTACGAGTCACAGAAATCGCAAACATATAAAAGAAATACAAGAGTAAAGTATATTTATACGTTATGCATGTCAACTTCACAAATCACTGTTATAAATAAAAACCAAAATATAAAATCTGCACATTAATGTCTCTCACCACATTGTCTTAAATTAGAGTAAAACTACATTTCCCAGAATTCCCTGCCAGGTGAAGGCTCAGGAGCTGCGAGTACCAATGAAAGTCAATTGGGGCTCGAGATGACTGGGGGTCTGCTGTGAGTCTGATTTTGATTGACCTTGGATTGCATTTTGTGCGTGGGGTCTTGGACTGTTTGGAGGGTCTGACTTGCGTAGGAACTCCGCGGTGTAATATTAACACACAGATCTGGAAACGGCTGAGAAATCTGGCAACTCCCTGCGTGGCGTTTGCATGTTCTCCCCGTGTCTGCGTGGGTTTCCTCCCACAATCCAAAGACATGCAGGTTAGGTGCATTGGCGATCCTAAATTGTCCGTTGTGTGTGTGTGTGTCCTGTGGTGGGCTGGCGCCCTGCCCGGAGATTTGTTCCTGCCTTGCGCCCTGTGCTGGCTGGGATTGGCTCCAGCGGACCCCCGTGACACTGTAGTTAGGATATACTGACCGGCTGACTGACCGGAGCAGTGTGTGAGCTCCGTGGTGCGCCTCTTCGTGGATCCTGCCGAGCTTCATCATTTTTTAGCCTTCGGCTTTACTGACTTCCATTTCACCAACTTGGTACAGCACTTGGTATTTGTGATTCACCCCACACGTCATCCCCAGTAAAAGCTCAGAAACAGCAAGCAGTGGAATTTGGCAAAATTTCCCTGAATTGAACACCAATCCTGAAATTCCCATTCATTTCCAATTCAGTTCCCTGTGGTTGTTGCTAAATTCCCACTTCATTTCCATCTTTGAATTGGAACTGCTGAGTCCATTCCTGAATTTACCCCATGATCTGGAGATGCACGTGAGAGAGACCCCCCTCGGCCCCCACAAAGGCGAGGAGATCCCACAGTTCCTGGAAGTCCATTGGAATGAATTAGGGAGCTGATGAGTGTGATGAGTGTTTTGGTGTCTCTTCCTATACTTTTTGTGTTTTCTGGATTTTTGACCCTCAGCTCTGTCTTGGGACTTTGCTCCAATAGACTTCAGCTGCGGACCTCCAGAGCTCCACTCCATTAAGGGGGTTGTCGCTTTCTATGACACGTCTGTGATAAATTACAGCTGGTTACATTAGGGTTAAGTTTGGGGTTGGGGGAGGAGTTATTTGCCTCAAGTTAAACCATGTGACAAAAACTTGCATTCCAATTGGCTGTCCAGTTGAGCTACTGAATCGCAGAGCTGCGGAGGTCTGCAGCTGGACCCCCTTGGATATCCTTTGCTGGCCATTTCTTTTGGCCTTTTTCAGCTCCAGGGAGCCTCTTGTTGTTTCAAAGCCCTTTTGTTAAGAATAAACCATTAATTTTATAAAAACTATGTGGCCCTTTGTGTGACTAGCCGGGGTTTTTGACAGGATTTCCCTCTCTAGTGGGCATTTTTGAAATTGTTTGGGACTTGTGTGCTTTTGAGTGACGTGACAGCCATTTGCTAGTTGTCAATTCTTATCTCTGTCTGTATAAGGGTAGGGATGTCTTGGCCTCGTCCGATTGGCTCAAATTGAGTTCAATTGTCTCTCTCCAATAAATCTATTAAATAAATAAATAAATCTAAATCTAAATATGGGGGGGCTGGCGGGGTAATCAGAACCAAAGCCCCACCCTAACATAATCCCCAGATTTTACTTCAATTGTCATGTGACCTGGCGGCAGAAAATGTCAAGGAAGAAGACCCCCCCCCAATAGCTCATTGCTTGGCCACACTGTTATTTCCTGGCCCCCCCAATCTGACCAGCTGGTCCCACCCTCACTAATTCCTGTTTTAGTTAAAAAGCTGAAATTTGGCAGGATTGAACATATGGGGCAGTAGATATGCACTAAGAAAGAACATTTCATTATTTAGGAGTAAAACGACCCCTATAATAAATAAATAAATTGAAAAAAAAAACCAAATAAATAAATATCCCAAAACCTATAAAGCGGTTTAAGTGATTCGATAAAAATTTAGTGACGAAAAAAGAAAATGATCCGCCCAGAATTTATTATTTGTTGATATTAATACCGCAGCGAGTAGGCTCCGCTCTTGTGCCGCGTCCTTTTTTGGTGCATTGTGGGGACACCTGGGTCCCGCCCACTTATGCAAATTAAACCCACCAGCAGAAGTGAATCGCAGAGAGGAAAGTCTGGCGAAGCTCAATAAGGAGGTGGCAGGCAGGCGCTATAAAGCTCAGGTCTAGACTGGCACTGTTGGTGTGGGTTGTGATGGATGGCAAGGGTGGGCTGACATCCCACCTGGGATTAACCAGTATAGTGGATGAACTCCCGAGAGGACATGCTCCCCTGACACACTGGGTGGTAGCATTCCCAGACCAGAATGCCCATTCATGTACCTGCAAGGGCATGCTGGGAGTTGCAGTCCTGTGTGGTAGCTCTAGTGGGCACCAACATGGGGGTGCTGCAGGGGAGGGCTGTTCCTACATTTAGGGGCCACCTGTGTCCACTCAGAGGTCAGAGAATAGTTGGACAAGGCTTGCCAGGAGAAGGAACGGAGCGTTTCTTATTGTGAGCCCTGTAGGTAATAAAGAAGGTCATTTTAAATCCGTGCCTGAAGATGGTGTAATTGTGCCTGAGGTTTTTTAACTGCGATGCCCCCTAGTGGCTACAGGGTGTAGGTATTTGTTTGCCTAAAACCCAAAAGGAAGTGGAGTGAAGTAGAGGATGAGATGTTTCAGCTTTGGGTTTTTAGTAAATGTGCTGACATTTCTGGTCACATGTCTTCGCTTATTATAATGGGTTATTGAGTGTAGACTGATGGGTAAAAGTGGCAAATTTAAAAGAAATAAATTATGGAGGACATTATTGGGCTCTGAGGACTCTCTGAATCTCCTGCAGGATTTAGTTACAGGGGCCCCCTAAACTGCAGAGTGGTCTGCCTGCTACTATAAGAGACGCCCCTTCGGTCTCAGCTTTTAAATCTCATGACTTCAGTTCAGCACACCCTGACTAGAGCTGCTGATGAACTGTGCAGACTGCATCTCTGTTGTCAGTCATTAGCACTAAAACACCAGTCACATGAGAGTTGGAATTTGTTACTGACCCTCAGCTATGCTGTTTCTCTTCTCGGTACTCAAATGTGCCACTTGATGCCCACTGCCCATCTGCCAAGTTCTGCTTGCCTAAGGTAAAGTCACCTCTGATGGAGGATCACAGGAATCATCGGGTAGAGGGGTCCTTTCATCGGATTGGCTGGCTCAGCTGTGGAACGGCCAATAGGGGGAGGCGGCTTGATGGCCGAGGTCTCCAGGACTCTAAACAAATCCAAATTGTATTATGGGATATCATCTCCTGTTGAATTCTGCTCTGTTCTTGTCATATTTCTATTGTTCTATTGTATTGTATTGAGGGTGCCTTGTGTTCTGTTCTATTGTATTGTGTTGTTTTGACACCCACCCTACCTGGAAGGGGGTCTCTCTTTGAATGGCCTTTCCCGAGCTTTCTTTCATTTTTTTCTCTACTAGGGTTTCTTTGGAAGTTTTTCTTGTCTTCTTAAGAGAGTCGAGGCTGGGGGGCAGTCAAGAGGCAGGGCCCGTTAAAGCCCTTTGTGGCACTCCGTGGGTGATTTTGGGCTACTATACAAAACTAAATTGCATTATATGGGCTTCTTGGACTGAATGGCTTCCTCTCGTCCCTGGCTCACTTCGCAGGTCAAATGCGATCGCAGGCTTTACTTTAATGGCTACTCGCACAAAGGCAGGGGGGCTCCTCGCCGATGGACAAACGCGGCACTTTAACAGTCGAGTTCTCTTTGAATCATTCGGCCGTCCTTTCGTTGTCCGCTGTCAGCAGCAAATGAAGGAGAAGGCCTGATGGTGGACGGCCTGCACACAGAGCGCCATCGTGTGGGCACCTCCTGACCCCGGGTGTGTGCGCGGGGGTCCGAGCTTTAGAGTTACTAAATGCAGATGGAGATTAGCTGACACTCGGCACATTTTTTTTACTATTACGTTCCAGAATGGAATTACATAAAGAATAACAGCTGGCACTCACACTTAAACCTTTAATCCCCCATGACTCCAATGCGCCTCTCATTTATATAACGTCTGATCATTTCAGCAATAAAATCAAAGCGCGGAGGCTGCGATGATAGCGCGAGTGCTCAGTCCGTAATGGAGATGCTGTGACCCGCACCGTAACAATGATAGATTTAAAAAAAAACAGACGTCTCGAGTGCCCATGAAGGACAGACTGGCATCCCGGCTGGACGACCCCTTGCCAAGTTGGAAGGTGCCAGGGGATGGAGGCCTGGAGCAGTTCAATGCCCCAATACGTTAGGTGGCATTTTGCCCAGCCGCAGGGGCTCATGGGAAGTGGAGTCCTGTCAGGGTCCCCAATCGCCACAAGGGGGAGGACTGCTGTGGTTCTTGGATAACCCAGAAGTGCTCCCCACTAATCATGCCGGGTCACTGGAAGCCATGTGGGGTCCAGCGGGATGTCAGAGTGGGCGACAACTGAAGGCCGCAGGAGAAGAAAGAGTTGTGTGACGATCGGCGCTGCTTCATTCTGTGCTGTGCTGGGTGGATTATTTGAGCCTGTGACTGTGTTGGGGATTATTGGGTCTGGGGTTTGGGGGTCAGTGGCACCCCCTACTGGTCACAATATATAAGTAGAGTCATGTGAAAAAGTAAGTGCACCCCATGGAATTGTATTTCTTTTATTTTAAGGTTTGTGGACATATTGTGATTTGATCTTCACTGAAATAACATCTGTGGGTAAAGGTGACGTAACAAGGCCCACCTTAACCTTTTGTAGTCCATTCTACCCTTTAAATAAAAAGTAAGTGCACCCCTCCAATTTATGACCAGGTCAGATACCTCAAGTTACACTCAGAGGGTCTCACAGTTCTGAGCTTACTGTTCGTATCTGAGGTGTCTTGGGACAGCTTGAGGGACTGAATGGTCTCCTCTCCTTTGTTGAATTTCTTCTGTAATGCTGTGATGGCGTCTCGTATTGGACACTGTGCTGTTTAATTCTACGCGCCTTCTTATGTTTGTGGACGTAACACCAAGAGAAACTCCCAGCCTGGCAAAACAGTTCAAGTTCAAGAGAATCTCATGGACTACGAGTCCCACACTACATAAAACGCCAATACACTCCTACACACTTCCAAAAATGGCCACTAGAGGGAGGTACACCCTGGCTAGACATATACTATTTATTTGTGAATTCCCCTTGGGATTAATAAAGTATCTATCTATCTATCTATCTATCATCTATCTATCTATCTATCTATCTATCTATCTATCATCATCTATCCTTTCATCTATCTATCTATCTATCTATCTATCTATCTATCTATCTATCTATCTATCTCATCATATAGTGCCTTTCACTCTATCTATCTATCTATCTATCTATCTATCTATCTATCTATCTATCTATCTATCTATCTATCTATCATCATATAGTGCCTTTCACTCTATCTATCTATCTATCTATCTATCTATCTATCTATCTATCTATCTATCTATCTATCTATCTATCTATCTATCTATCTATCTATCTATCTATCTATCTATCTATCATCATATAGTGCCTTTCCTCTATCTATCTATCTATCTATCTATCTATCTATCTATCTATCTATCTATCTATCTATCTCTATCTATCTATCTATCTATCTATCTATCTATCTATCTATCATCTATCTATCTATCTATCTGCCTTTCACTCATCATATAGTGCCTTTCACTCTATCTATCTATCTATCTATCTATCTATCTATCTATCTATCTATCTATCTATCTATCTATCTATCTATCTATCTATCTATCTATCTATCTATCTATCTATCTATCATCATATAGTGCCTTTCACTCTATCTATCTATCTATCTATCTATCTATCTATCTATCTATCTATCTATCTATCTATCTATCATCATCATATAGTGCCTTTCACTCTATCTATCTATCTATCTATCTATCTATCTATCTATCTATCTATCTATCTATCTATCTATCTATCTATCTCTATCATTATATATCTATCTATCTATCTATCTATCTATCTATCTATCTATCTATCTATCTATCTATAAAATACAAAGGTTGATTTCCATAGACATGCTCCATATACACTATGAACCTAGCGTAATGGCGTCCATTATGGAGCGGGTCCCAAACCTGGATAAGTGGGGAGGGTTGACATCAGAAAAGGCACCTGGCTGTAAACATCACACCAAAATCTCCATTGGTCAAAAAAATATCAATGCCATAATGAAAATGGGACTAGCTATGGAAGACGAAGAAGAAGAATAAGAAGAAGTTGTGTCTCATTATGAAGCTCTGAAGAGCACAACAGGCACAAAGGAGTTGCCTGCAAACCAAACAAAGTCCCAATCCAAGAATCCAAAACAAAGTCAAAAAACAGAACATGGGTTCAAAATTCCAGTAAACACACAAGCACAGCAACATACACAGTAAGTCACCGACTCCATCACATGTTTAGCTCCGCCCCAATCCACAGCTGTCACCCCCCAATTCAGATTATGTGACAGTTTTCAGGCTACAAACAACTCTGAGGGCAACACGGCAGGTTACACTGTGGTTAAGGTTAAGGTGGTGGAAGGGTTATTGGACTCGAATAATGGAGACTCTCAGGGAAACTGAGGGGCATAAATGTGCAGTTTTCATCAGTTCCTTTCTTCATCTTTCCTTTCTGCCATGGAACTTGGCAGGACCCAAGCTTGTGACGTCTATGAATTACAGACAAATGTTTAAACCCGCCCAGGTTTAAGTACACCCCATCAGCGAGGACCTTCTCATAATAAAATACATTACCACAAATGGTTGTGATGTACCCTCAGTTGGAATGATAAATGTAATGCATACAGTATATTTCTGTTATGTGCCATGTGGTATGGGATTCATAAAAACAGTGTTAATGGTTGTGATGCACCATCTGTTGGAATGATAAATGCAATGAATTTCATTACTACAAGTGTTTGTGATGTGCTATATGGTGGGATGACAAATGTTAAGCATACAATATTTCTCTGTTATATGCCATTTGGTATGGACTTCGTGAACGCATTGTTAAAGTGTGTGATGTGCCATCTTTTGAAAGGACAAAGGAAATGCATATGTCTCAGTTATATGCAATTTGGTATGGGATTTGTAAAAGCAGCGTCTCAGTGCTTTCTCCATCCTCTGTAAAATTCGCCTCACCACCGTTTTATTTTCCTTTGTTTTAAAACGTATGTCGCTCATTTGTGTTTTCCTGTCATTTTCCCACCACCCCAATAAAGTGTGCAGACAGGGAGGGGTCTTCTCAGCCCCCGGAATGTCGCAGTTCTCCGTCCTTCCCTGGTCGGCGCACCGAGCGGTTAAATATGCCCAGCGACGTTGACCTAAAATGATGTTTAATGATTAACAAAAAATCAAATAAGACGCCAAGGTCTGTGCAGCGCGCACTCTCACTGAGACACAAAGCAAATATTGAATATGGCAGGTCTGACAGGATTGACTTTCGTTTGGGTCTTATTTGCGTAGCTCGTGCCCTCCAAGTCGTCACACAGACCTGCCGTTGTCACCGGTGGCTCATTGTGGCTGGCACGGGTGAGTTAGAATGCCAGCCCCCGTTTGTTATCGTCATTCTCTACTCCACTGAGCCCCCAGCCTCTCTGTGCCCCGCAGCGCGCCCACCAGTTTGCCCCCTCGCTATTAGGTGCCCCTTGGTGTGACCCGTCACCTCTCCTCCCGCCCCCCCTTCCTCACCTGTGGCTCTATATGGCCGACGTCTGAGTGGCACCGGAAGGTCCCGCGATGCTCAGATGCCCCCCGTCGTCGATCGCAGCAGACACCGTGTGTACTTCGCCGCCCGTCACCGCCAAGGGCACGTCCCCCGGCGAGCTCCACCGCGAGCCAAGAGCAGTCCTCTTGGGGACTCGCTGGTCGGTCTTCCTCCTGCTGAAGGTGGACTGGAATCCGCTGGAAAGGCGGCTAGAAAGTCTCCGGATGACCCCCGCCACGCCGCGCTCCTTTTTCTTCAGCCCCACGTCGTCCTCGAGGAGCGCGGGTGGCACTTCGATGTTGCCCGTGTACCAGAACACCCACCAGATGAGGCTGAGGAAGATGATGATGGAGCCGGCGTAGATGAGAAAGTCATAGAAGTAGAGATTGGCGAAGACCCCCACGAGGAGCACAACGAGGCCCAGCACGTCGAAGGCCACCGCCAGCCAGAAGGCACAGACACAACGCCCGAGTCCCGTCCGATTGACCTCCATGGCCAGCGGGGGGAGTCCGTTCCGTCAGAGCCCGGCGGGGGATGTGGGTGGCATGGGAGCCAACGGCCGGCGAGTGTCAGCTGAGCAGGTGAGAAGGTGACCACGAAAGTCGGGGTCGCCCAAATCCCGTCCGTCAGTCGGTAAAGGCCAGTCGGTGTCCCGGCCGTACGGTTCAGGCGGCCAAGTCGCAGGTGTCCAAATGCAGAAGACCGCGGGAGTCCACGGCGGGGGAGACCTAACGGCGCGGACGAGCAGACTGACGAGGTGACGGTGAAGCCTCACCTGAGCGCCTGGCGCGCCCCACCTGGACTTTCGCCTCCACGGTTTTGTTGTGAAACGAGCGCGGCGTTTTGTCCCTTTGTGTCTCACCTGCTTCGAGCGACAAGGCGCTCTGCGTTTACCTGCGTGCGGCTCACCTGTCGCCTAAGAGCTGTACCTGTGGCGACACCACGTCATAAGCTAATGTCACCTGAGCGTAACACACAAACACACGCGTGCGCGCGCCCTTCCGCCTGGGGCGCCACAATTCAAAGCGCGTGACAACGAGGCGCCCCACGGCTCTTGGTGGGGGCGTTCAAGTCGATTCATTTGGGGGCTTAGGGATAATCACGTGAGTCCCTTCAGTTCTGCGTGGGCGGCTTAGCAGTGGACGGGGAGCGCGGAGCCGACCATTTCTAACGACCCTCACCACTGAAGGGTCCACGGAGACGGAGACAAATAAATAAATACATAGATAAGGAAAAAAGGAACTGGGATGAACAATCAAGACCCCCACAGACCCCCGAGTGACACAGAGAGCTGATCGCCCCTTTAACTCGAGGTCATTTAGTGCAGCGTTCGGTTTCGACGCGAGGCTTAGTCGCTTCATCGCCCCCCCCCAGTGATTGGGAAGGGGGTTCCAGAGGGTGGAGGGGGGGCGATGGGTGCCCCCTTTTAATAGTCACAGACACTCCATCGTTTCAATGACTTGATTGCGGGATTAGTGTGAAAGCCCCCCATCCGTGAGGGCACACCCGGACCATCGCAGGTACACAAAAGCCCAGAAATGTCCCAGATGACTCCCAGAAAGTTGAGGACTTCATTTAAATTTAGTTTGGATTAAAGTTTCAAACGTTTCAACTCATTGATCCCATACAGCCAGCCCACCTGCGCTTCAGATCAGGCCACCCACCTACAGCTACGCACGTTTGGGGTCGGCCAGCACTTGGGTGGGAGACCAACCAAGAAAAGCTTGGCTTGCTGCTGGAAGAGATATTGGTGAGACCAGTAGGGGGCGTTATAACCCTGCGGTGAGACCAGTAGGGGGCGTTATAACCCCGCGGTTTGAATGTGGACCCTAATGCCCCCCAGTGCAGTGACGGGTGGACACTGTGCTGTCAAAATGGCGCCGTCCTGACTCTCTGTGGCCATAAAAGACCCCTGGGCATCCTTCATAAAGAGCAGGGAGTCTCCTAGTGTCCTATTTAAATTGCCCACCATAGCCCCCTAATCATTCCCTGTCTCTCTCACCTCTTCAGAACCTAACAGCTTGTGTGTGGTGGGTGTACTGGCACCAAAATGGCTGCCGTCACGTTTTTAATCCAGGTGGATGCCACACATTACTGGTGGTTCAAGTGCTCCCCCCATGTAAATCAATCTGAGGGGGGATGAAGGCGCGATAGAAAACGTATAGAATTATTATTTATTATTACAGAGCTGCAGCATATACAGCGGATTCAGCACTGAGACCCCCTTCACTGTCTGCATACGTTTGCCATTTGTGCCCATCAGTCTGCACTCAGTAACCCAGAATGGCAAAGTGAGCACCCGTGACACACCGGAAAGGTCTGCAAATTTCTTAAAAACCAAAAAAAGTGAAATCTCTCATTGACAGGAGAACACAGACCCCTCATTTACTGCTCTGCAGATTTGACCCTTTTTTTTTGGGTCCCTACAAGCTTTGCCCGCCTGGATTTGTCCAGTTTATTCCATTCTTCCTGGCAGACCCTTAGCTGTGGCCCACTGGATTGTGCTCTGGTGCCTCCTGTTTGCTTTAATCCCCCCTCACATGTGTGTTTCTTGCCCACCAACTGGCGTGTTTGTGACTTTGCCCTGCGATGGAAGCCCCAGTCCAGGGTTTGCTCCTGCCTTGTGCCCGATGCTCGCTCTGAGGGGCTCCAGCTGCCCTGCCACCCTGCCCAGTGTGAGTGGCCTGAGAAGACGGCTGGCTGTTCTCGTTGCTTCATCAGGTCGCCTTTACGTCTCTACATCCTCAGAAGTGCCCAAGCGTGAGATTCATCAGCAGTGTTTCTGCTTTGGCCTTTCTTTTAAACAGGTGACGCTCTCTTCTTCTGTTTTTATTGCTTTGCATTTTCTGGGGGATTTGCCCCCTTAATGTGAACAACAGAACAATCGAGACGAGAACAGGCCCTTCAGCCCAACTTCATTCTACTAACACAATCAGCATCAAGTCGAGACTTGAGGTCCCTAACGTCTTACTGTCCATCACACTACCTGGTCGCTTATTCCAAGTGTCTATCGTTCTTTGTGTAAAGAAAAACTTCCTAATGTTTGTGTGAAATTCATCCTTCACAAGTTTCCAACTGTGTCCCCGTGTTCTTGATGACCTCATTTTAAAATCACCGTCTCGATCCACTGGACTACTTCACTCAGGTCTCCTCTTCATCTTCTTTTGCTTAAACTCTAAAGGCTCAGCTCTTTGAATCTTTCCTCATAACTCACCCCCTGTAGTCGCTCTTCTCTGGACCTTCTCTTGTGCTATTTTGTCCTTTTTGTAGCCTGGAGACCCAAACTGCACCCAGGACTCCAGATGAGGCCTCACCAGTGTGTTATAAAGCCTGAGCGTCACCTCCTGTGACTTGTACTCCATACATCATGGCGCTATATAACCTTCCATCCTATAAGCATTTTTGATCACGTCTGTCCTCTGCGTAGACATAGACAGTGACCAGTCCAATATGAACCCCAGGTCTGTCTCAGTGGAGACCAAAACGTCACAAAGGACTCCAGATGAGGCCTCACCAGTCTGTTATAAAGCTTGAGCGTCACCTCCTGTGACTTGTACTCCACACATCAAGGCGCTATATAACCTGACATTCTTAATGGCTTCTGAACACTGTCGTGAAGTTGGTAGTGTCGTGCCCACTATGACTCCTAAGTCCTTCTCATTGGGCTTACTTTGGATTTTCAGACCATCCATTGTGTATTCGCACCTAATAAGACTTAAACTTAACACAAGTGTTGGGCTCCGCTCTTTTCATCTTTCCTCAAAACTCATCCCCTGTAGCCCTCAATCAGCCTTGTCGCTCTTCTCTGGACCTTCTCTTGTGCTGTTATGTCCTTTTTGTAGCCTGGAGACCAAAACTGCACACAGTACTCCAGATGAGGCCTCACCAGTGTGTTATAAAGCCTGGGCGTCACCTCCTGTGACTTGTACTGCACACGTCAAGGCGCTATATAACCTGACATTCTTAATGGCTTCTAAACACTGTCAGGAAGTCGATAGCTTAGAGTCCACTATGACTCCTAAGTCCTTCTTCCTATCTGTAATTCTTTACATTTACTGACATTAAATTTCATTGTCCACAAACCTAACTGCTATTTGCTGTCCAAGTCCTTCTGTGATGACATAACGGATTCCAAATGATCTGCTAATCCACCTATCTTGGTATCATCTGCTAACTTCACCAGCTTGTTCCTTATATTCCTATCTAAAGCATTTATAGATATTAAAAATAGCAGCGGCCCCAGCACTGACCCCTGCTGGTCACCACTCTTAACATCAGCCAGTTCTCATGAGGTTCCTCACACCATCACCCTCTGCTTCCTGTGTCTGAGCCAATTCTGCACCCATCTACACTGCCACTTCTTTTAGTGTGATGCCCACCCTCTCCTGTGGCACCTCATCAAATGCCTTCTGACAGTCCAGATCAATAACATCATCTGCTCCACTCCAGTCGTATCCTTTTGTTGCCTCTGCATAGAATTCCAGCCTGTTAGTAAAACACGACCTCCCTCTTCTGAGCCCACGCTGACTGCTCCTAATATCTCCTGTCCTTGCCAGGTGTTGCCCAATCTTATCCTTAATTATTCCTTCCATTAATTTTCCTGTGATGCCCGTTGAGTTTACTGGCCTATAGTTACCTTGATCTGCCCGGTCACCCTTTTTATACAATGGGATGATATTTGCCATTTTCCAGTCCTTCAGAATCTCTCCAGTGCTCAGTGACTTCCTAAAAATATGAGTCCTAATGATGAGGGGCGAGGACACGGGTGCGAATGACAATGAATACAGAACGGCCCCTTCAGTGCCAGACCCTCTGGGGTGTGGAGGAATATCGGGACAAAATGAAATTAATGATAAATACGCAAACCAAGGAATGCATCGTGACAAAGATGACGCACACCATCAACCAAAGAATTAAAAACGAACAGAAGAGACGGCGGCCATGAATGTGAACCCCAGGCAGGGCGACGTGCCCCCCACGTCCATGCCGGTCCCTCCGTCTCCTCCTTGTTATGTTCTTGCAGTCGTGGATTTGGCCGACTTCAGTTTAGGCTTTGCAGGGATTTTCCTTTAAGCCCCCAAGAGCCCCCCCTTCCCACTGTCGAGGTGGCCGTGGCTCTCTGTTTATCGTCAGACGATGGCCGCTGGTGCTCGTTTACACTGGAGATGCTCTGTGTACATTTTGGTCGACTCTCCCGCTGTATGTAATGCTCAATATAAACAGGAAAAAAGCAAAATGTTTACAGGACCACGAGATTGGGGTGGGGGAGCTGAGATGGGGGCCTGAGATGGGGGCGCCAGCCTGGAGTGACTCAGACATCCTCTCGACATTCAGATTGTGTAAGATTGTCCTCCATCTGCTTATCTTTATATGCGGTCTCGTAAAGCGGGCAAACTCTAAAGGTTGGCATTTACTGCAGGTGCCGATGGGACGAGCCAATGAGCACCATGTGTGGCCCCGCTGTAGACTTTGCCCAATGACTGACCACCTTCAGCACTTGGTCTGGACTTGAACACCTGAGTGAGGTGTTGAGCCTTCCGCTAAAATACCTGAAGACCACCTTGTGTAGACTGCAGTGGATTATTCATGTTAAAACTGAATAATTTCATTCCTAAATCAGTTTTCCAATCACGGATTTCAGCTTATTATAAAGACGTGTGTCGCTGTTACTTAGGCTAGCTGCTCCAATTCACTGCTGCTCTACTCATTGTTGCTTCAATGTTCTTATTGTTTATATAATATTTTTATGAAATTTTTTGTAATTTAGTTTATATTGTATATATGTATCTTTCTTAATATGTTTTATTTTTTCTTACCCCCATATTTCCCTCTTAAGGCATTGCCCTTTCCAGGCCACAGTTGTAAATAAGAAACATGTTCTTAATCTGTTTTGCCTGGTTAAATAAAGGTAAATAATAAAAAAAAAATAATAAAAAGTGAGACCCCCCACCATCCCCTCACCCACAAGTAGCTAAGCAGCTGGAATGCAATAAAGTAGAAAGCCAACGGCTGGGACCACTCTGCTGAACCCCTGTGTGTGACCGTGAGGGACTCTCCTTGCCTGCCAGTGCGTCAATTGTACCAACAATTCACATTTATTTAGCCTGTTATTGACTGGGTAAAGGCGCTATAAATGATCAGAGACGTCAGACACTACCATTCACCCTCTGTGTGTGGCACCCCACATGCCAGTGTGCCAGCTGTAGAAACAGAGAACAGCTGGATTAGCATTTGAGGATAGAACTTCCCACAGAAAGGCACTATATAAAATGACACAGGTCAGTCTCCCCCAGTGACCCCGAGAGAGTCACTTTGTCTGACTGTGCGCCACCTGTGAGAATAAATGAACTGAAGTGAACTGCAAGGCCCACTGGGATGGTCTGCAATGTAAAGATGCTAAACTACAAATGGCAAATGTCACCTTTAAGACAAGTGCAGTTCTATCTGTCCATGAATTATATAGCGCCTTTCACATCTATCTATCTATCTATCTATCTATCTATCTGTTATATAGTGCCTTTTACTCTTTCTATCTGTTATATAGTGCCTTTCACTCTATCTATCTATCTGTTATATAGTGCCTTTCACTCTATCTATCTATCTGTTATATAGCACCTTTCACATCTATCTATCTATCTATCTGTTACATAGTGCTTTCACTCTTTCTATCTGTTATATAGCGCCTTTCACATCTATCTATCTGTTATATAGTGCCTTTCACTCTATCTGTCTATCTATCTATAGTGCCTTTCACATTTTACGCCTTCTCTGTCTATCGCAGTGCCTTTCCCGTTATATAGCACCTTTCACTCTGTCATATATATCTTCTGGGGACACTGACAGACGACTGACTGGGACACTTTTATTGGGGACACCAAAGATGGATTTGGTCACCTCGCCTGCCGCTGTCCTCACTGTGGCCACACAGAGACTTGTAAGTCCCTTTGGATTAAAGTCAAGCCGGTGACATAGGAGTCACACGGGCGCCCCCTTCTGGCGACTCTGAAGATTTTTCATTCGCTAAACGTTTCTTGCGCGACTCTGAAGCGGAGCTTCTCTTGACGAGTAAAAGCGCTTAGTGGGTTTATGGCGCCTTGTCTCATCAGTAATACGTTTGTGTGACTTGGGAACACCTGATTTGGGACCAACTCCGGACAGAAAGAATTAAATGTGGAGATTTAAGATTAGACGTCGAGAAGCTTTTCACCTTAACGTCCGTTTATTTCATTATTGTTAAATGTGGCCGCCCCATGTCCTGTCCTAGAAGCCCATCGTGGACTTTCAAACACAAGATATTTTATATACACAAAACCTACAAATAAAGTGAAAACAAATGATAAAGTAGGTGAATCAAAGTTTACTTCAAAATTCCATTGGAGAAGAGACAGCCGGGGTCTGCCAGAGCATTTGTCGGTGTCCCCAGGTCCTCATTTTCTGTCCGCCTTCCCTTTGGTGTCACCAGACCTGTCACACATCTCACATATCCTACAATTGAGGTGTCCATCTGTCAGGTTGATATCCGACTGTGTGGGGTCTCCGTGTTCTCCCTGTGTTCAGGGGGGCTTCCTCCCACAATTCAAACACATGCATTTAAGTTGCGAAGACACTGTGAGGGTTTGGCGCCCCCTGCAGGGCTGAGTATGTGCCATGTGCTGCTAGGCCAAGGCCAGGGTCCCTGGAGATGGGAGGCTTTGGCTCAAACGGCCTCACAGCTGATTCTGTTTGTCCTAAAATTTAACTAGACAAGTAGAATTTGAACCCGGGTCCTTGGAACTGTGGGGCATCAACACCAACTACTGTGCCACTCTGCTGCCAATGCTTGAATCATCTTATGCTAGTCTCACTCAACAATAGGAATTTGAACCCAGGGCCCTAGAGCTCAGAGGCATTGGCACTACCCTCTGTGCCACTCAGTTCCCATACTCTGAATCCTTTGGTCCTAAATTCTATATACAAAACTAGAACTTGAACCCAAGTCTGAGGAACTGCAGGGTATCTGCACAACCCACTGCGCCACTCAACTCCCGCGCTCATCCTAAATTTTAACCAAACCACGTGAATTTGAACCCGGGTTTGTAGAGCTGGAAGGCATGGACACTAACAACTGTGCCACTCTGCCACTCACACCTGAGTCTGTGTGCCCGCAAATCTCACCAATGTCAATTTGAACCTGGGTCTCAGGATCTGTGTGGCAGCCAGACTAACCACTGTGCCACTCAACTTCCACACTTGAATCCGTCCATTTTCTTAACTCATTTATCATTTCTGTCTTAAATTCTAACTTATTAATGGGAATTTGAACCCGGTTCACAGGAGATGTGCAGCACCCACACTACCCGCTGCACCATTTTACATCCTACACTCAAATTTGTTTCTCTCAAATCTCAGGAACTGCACGTCTTCTGCGCTACCCGCTGCGCCACTCAACTCTCCACATCTGAATCCTGTTCTCCTCAACTCTCACTGAACGGTGTGAATTTGAACCTGTGGGGCATCAGCATCAACTACTACCCTGCTTAACTGCCCAGGCTTGGTTCTCCTTATATTAAAATCTCACCAAACAATGGGAGTTTGAACCCAGGTGTGTAGAGCTGGGAGGCATGGGCACTAACAACTGTGCCACTCTGTTACTCACACCCGAGTCTGTGTGCCCTCAAGTCCCAATGGACAACATCAATTTGAACCCGGGTCTCACTATGGCAGATGCACTACCCTCTGTGCCACTCAACCTCCACACTTGAATGCATTCATTCATTTTCTTCACCTTTTTTTTTTTTTAATTCTATCTTATTAATGGGTTGCAGGAGCTGGGCAGCACCCACACTACCCGCTGTGCCATTTTACAGCCTACAATCAAATGTGTTTCTCCCAAATTCTAAATGCAAAACTAGACTTAGAATCGGGGTTTCGGGAAATGCGCGGCTACTGCACTACCCACTGTGCCACTCAACTCCCACTTTTATCCTACATTTTCACCAAACTGTGTGAATTTGAACCCGGGATCCTGGAGCTGGGAGGCATGAGCACTAACTGCAGTGCTACTCTACAACTCACAAATGGTTTTGTTTGCCATAAAATCCCAATGGGAATTTGAGCCCCGGCCTCAGAACATGTGTGGCATCACCACTGCCCACTGTGTCACTCAAATCTCACTTTTGAATCCTTAAGTCCTAAAATTGAATAAAAAAATGAAAAAGTTGAACACAGGCTTCAGGAAGTGGGCAGCATGTGCACCAGCCATTATGCCAGTCAACTCCCAGTGGAAAAAGCTGACTGGAAAATTGGAATATGAAAGCGGGTTTCATGAACTTGGCATCATCCATACTAACCACTGTGCCACACTTGAATCCTCTTATCGTCAGATCTGAATGAACGGAATTTGAACCCAAGTCTTAAGAATTGGACACGTGGCAGCATCATCCCTAACCGCTGTGCCAACATACCCCCTGCTCTTGAATCCATTCATCCTCCAATCTGAACAAGCACTGGGAATTCCTGAGGGTGTCAGCCAAAGACATAGAGAGAGCTGGGCTGCCACTGTGAGGTGTGCCAGGCCACAGGGGGCATCTGGTTAAAATGTCTGCCTGAAGAGGAGAAGTGGCACACTGACTCCTGGGGCACAGGGACAGTTTGGGAGCCGTGTTGGGGGTCTACAGCAGGGAGAGTGCAGAGTGCAGGCACCACAAAGTCAGCAGTGCCATCCTTCCTCATTGGCACAGTAGCTGAACAAAGAAGGCAATCTGCGTGAATTCCATTTGTTGGCCGCTTATGATTCTCGCCCTGGCACAGCTTTAATCTTTGTGTTTTTGTCGCCAGCTGCTCTCATCCTGCCCTCACCAGATTCAATCCAAAAGGAAGTCGAGTCCACAGAAAAAGCTTGTCAGCCGAGCAGATGCGCTGGACAGGAGGCCCCGAGCGAGCCACCACCATGCAGTAGCAGCGGTCCCCACGATTCGTGTCATGGCAGAGGCAGTGGCATCAGGGGGCAGCAGGTTGGCAGGATTTGGAGACGTTAGGCTGCACTTGAGTAATCCTGATCCTGATTTGCAAATCCCCTGATTATCGTGGCTTTTCGGAGCATGGTGCCAGACGGTCAGGGGATGGTGCCAGACATTGATGCAGTGTAGGGCCGGGCCCCCCTCGGAGGACTGGTGAACCCCAACTGCTGCAAACTGGCAGTCCAAGCTTGGCGAAAGGAAAAGGGGGCACATTTTACAAGGCTAAGGATAAACACACTGGGATGTCTCAGAAGTGGATCTGCTGCCACACTGTATGCCTCTCAAACCCGCTGTCTAAGATGGAGCTCGCCGGGCATACATCTTCTGAATGAGGCCCTTGTGCCGGATTTTTTGCTTGATGACGGGCACCCACACAAGTCCAGTGACAAGAAACATGAGCCCGATGGACAGACAGATGGGCCCAAGTGCGTAGGGGACGTTGCCCACCTTTGAGAAGTAAAGGAAGGCTAGGACGGTGCCCGTGCCAAACAATAGACCCCCGATCACCATGATGATGATGGGCTTGTGATAGTAGGCCCACCGGCTGGGTTCCTCATTGGGAAGGTTCCCCTCGGGGTTCAGTGCCATTCGGACGGGACTCACGGGTTCATCCTTGGCATGCTCCGCGTCACTGTTGCCCTCCATCCCCGTTTCAGTGGTCTCTGCAGCCAGTCAGGACCTGCATGGAAGAACACAGGAACTCAGAGTAGAGCATTAAGGACAGGGGGGAGAAAGCACCACCCACCAGCAGATGGCGCTGTCGTGCAAAAATGTCAACTCGGATTTCTAAAACAGCAAACTCACAATTTTCCAGTTTTCCATGCATGGGAAATATTGTATGGGACAGTGCCCATTTTTTAGAAGGGGGACAGGAAGGTGTGGTCCATCTTTAGGGGGATCACACCTGACAGCCTCCCTGGGAAGGTCTTTGCCAAAGAGGCACAAAGGAGGGTCTCTAAAATAGTCAAACTTTGGACTTGGGGGCAACAAAATGGATTTTGCTCCAGTCACGGAACACTGGAGAAGCTCTTTACCCTTACAAGGGTCCCGGAGGGTCCACTGGAGTCAAAGGGTGTTTTGTGGACTTTGAACAGGCTTGTGATTGTGTCCCTCAGGGTGTCCTGTGCTTCGGGAATATGGGGTCCCGGGTTAGGGGCTACTTGGACCCTGAACACCTAAAGCAAGAGCTTGGCTTGCATTGCCAGCAGTCAGTCAGTCAGTCAGTCAGACTGTGGGACTCCATGAGGGTGGCACTTTGTCACCAATTCTGTTATGGACAGAATTTCTACGTGCAGACAAGCAGGGGTCAGGGTCCAGTTCGGTGACATCTCTGCTTTGTGGAGGTGATGTGGTCCAGCTGGCTTCATCGGGTGGTGACCTCAGGTGTGGACTGGCAGGTTGTGTGGCTAGGATGAGAGCCAGCACCTCAGTTGGTAAAGGACGGAGTGCCCCCTCTGGGTTATTGGAGGAAGTGCTACTCTAAGTGGGGTCTTATTGGTGAGTGAGGGGTGAAGGGAACACAAGATCGACTGAGTGGCATCAGTGGTAATGAAGATGCTGTGGTGAAGTGAGAGGAGAGGTGAGCTGAGCTGAATGGCAAACATCTCAACACATCACCCCCCATCAACCTGCTGGCCCTGAGCTGTAAGTAGTGAAGGATACGGGTGGCAGGAATGAGCCTCCGTCACGGGGTGTTTAAGATTGGCTGAGGGGCACAGCTAAGGGGGTTCAGGGATGTGATCAAGAGGAGATCTCGGGGGTAGACTCCAGACCCCCATGGAGAGATTATATCTCCCAGTTAGCCTTGGGAGCGCCTCAGTATCCCCTGGAGAAATTGGAGGAGGTGGCATGGAAAGGGGACATCTGGGCATCTTTACTCAGACTGCTGCTGCTGCCGCCCACATGACCAGGACACACATGGGTGGGAGAAAACGGATGGATGGATGGGAAGTTTTCCTTATGCCACGCAGTGCCAGCTTCCTGTTTGTGGGTGGCTTTGGTGGGCCCTTGGACCCTCCCTCCGTGTTCTCTCCATATTGTTGTCAGGATCCCATTGTGGTGGTCGGTCACCACGTTGGTGCTGCCTGTCCCTTTGTCTCGACTGACACGATCCGCACCTTCCAAAGGACAATCTGCCTGGGTGGTCATTTTGATTGGCTGCACGTTTCCTTATTCGTTTTTATCTTTTATTTAACTTTTTGGTTTATTTTTTTGGGGGGGGGGGGGTCACAGAATTTAAAACAAAACAAAACAAGAAAAGAAATAGAAGCATATGTGTCATAAATGTCGTAAGTCGCCTGGAGAAAGTCGTGAGGCAAATAAGTAAATGTATAGGGTGGTCCAGATCTAATTATGTAATTTTCATTATGCTATAACTTATTAAGTTTATTACATAGAAAATCACCCGAAAAATCCCGGACCATCGAGACGTGTGTGAACTGACGACATGAAGAATCGTCTTCGCACCAAACTGGAATCGTCCCCACATAAATCAAAGTCATCCAGGCGATCTGGATCTGCATAATTAGATCTGGACCACCCTGTACTTCGTTGAAGACCCCTTTGGCAGGCATTCTATCTCGGGGTCTTCTTGGGTTTGACGCCACAAGCATCTCTACCCCAGATTTGCGGATGGTCTCCCCTTCACCTCTGCAGGTCCTCAGTCAGGTGGCCGGCTGTGTTTTCCGATCCCTGCGGAGATGTTGAGCTGGATTCAAGTCCGGGCTCTGGGTGGGCACTCAAGGACATTCCCAGAGTTGTCCTCTCCTCTGTTGTCTTTGCCGTGTGGGGGGTCGTTGAGCAGGGGTTGGCTGAGTGGGTGACGTGACTTGCTCGGGGTCACACTGGTGTCAGTAGTGGCATTTCAACCGACAGCCTCGGAGTCCAACGCCTTAACCACTGCGCCACACTAAGGATCTGGGCACTCGTGGCGATGGGATTTGTCAGATTTCTGTTTTTAATAAGCCTTCCAAAATTCCCAAAATCCTGATTCCATTGTTCTGGGGTTTGGGTTTCAATTTTGAGAGAAGAGAATGATTTTCAACGATTTTAGCACAAGGCTGTGCCCCCCATATTGTGTAAAGAGTGAGGGGTTCGGATACACACTGAAGGCGCCATACATACTTTAATATCAGGCCAGAATGCTGGTTATGTTTCTGGACCCCCATTAGGGTGGGGTCCGAGGTGCACACCCAGCTGCTTCCTCCACCTCTTCTTCTATGGACACCTCGCTGGGTTTGCTGCACTCAGGAGCAGCACAGACATTGCAGGCTCAGATTCTTAAAGTGTCGCGTGGCAGGGTGCTCACTGAAAGGCGCTATATAACACAATAAAGCGCTGATGCTATTTTGAAGCCGGTCACTTTTATTTTTTCTTTCCTTCTCCAGTCCTGGGTCACAAATAAGGACACTTCAAGCCACACCAGATGTCCAACCTAACAGGATTTTGTGTTTTGACCGACCGGCTAAAAGGCATTGACCTATTTTTATACAAAGTGGATTTAATCCGAGACTCGCACTGCCACGGGGGACAAACATCTGGGATCATCCAGCACAGCGAGGCCAGGGGGCCGAACTACAGGACGCCAGCAGGACCCCGGAGGATAGCTGTGGCGTTCTGTGCAGGAACTCCTGACGCTGTCAAAGCAAAATGTAACCCAGTTTAGGGTCCACTCGCCATGCAGGACAAGACAAAGGTGGTCCGAGGTTGGGGGGCACGGTGACACAATAAGGAGACCGGGGTTCATCTCCCTGGTCCTCCCTGTGTGGAGTCTGCATGTTCTCCCCGTGTCACGTGGGTTTCCTCCCAAAGACACGCAGGTTAGGTGGGCTCTTAAGTGTGTGTTTGTGTGTGTTTGGTGTCTTCACCCTGTGATGGACGGGCATTCCGTCCAGGGTTTGTTCCTGCCTTGTGCCCTTTGGTATCTGGGCTGGGCTCCAGCAGACCCCCAGGACCCTGTTCAGGACTAAGGGGGGCAGCAGATGACTGACTGAGTGGTCTGAGGTCCGTCCGGTGGGCACAGCAGACCTGGATCTGCTAACTAAAGGTGGAGACGCACAGACAGGTGAGTGGACTTCATACTCGTGACAATGAGGACCTGATGAACCTGCAACACCAGCACCAGCAGGGCGGAGGCTTTTATAAGGCGGCCGGGAGAGAAGACGCGGAGGGAGACGGGACGAATAGCAGAAGATCTTCAAGAATTACGGCAACCGAAAACAAAACACCAGACGAGATGAGAATTCGAGTCAAAAAACAGCAAAACAAAAGTCTTAGCCGGCAGATGATTGACGAAGCCAAAAGCAAAGACATTACTTGGGAGCCAAACCTCGGATACGATCATGCGGAGAACTTTAATCTCGTCACAACCTCAAAGGACACGCCCCGACACCGGAGTGGACTGGCAATGGAGTCAGTGATACCCTAAGTGACAGGGACATTAATGGGTGACATAGAGATACAAGCAGTGACAGCGTTCAACCACTATAGGGCAATGTAGTTAGCATCATCATTAGTGACAAGTGACATTAAAGGGTGACATAGACTGAGATACTTTCAGTGATGGTGACACTAGATGGCAACATAGTCAGAGATACCAGCAGTGACAGAATTCAACCACTAAAGAGCAATGTAGTTCATATTATCATCAGTGACAGTGACACTAGATGGCAATGTAGTCAGAATTGTCATTAGTGACCAAGTTCAGAGTCTAGAACTTGATGTAGTTAGCATTGTCATGAGTGACAGTGACACTAAAGGGTGTCACAGTCAGATGTTTTGGGGTCAGCTACTCACTAATGGTGCTGGAGAGTCGAGTCAAGTCGAGTCGCGTCTTGCTTGGCACATGCAAGTGAGAACCTGACAGGTCACTTGGACCCGTGACACTAATGCTGCACTCGGTGCTATCAGAGTTTTTGGAACTCCAACTGGTGACGCTTCCCCTGCCCCCTTTTGTGTGTTCTCATCAATTTCTAGTCAGACTGATCTGAACAACTCGCGGTTGCTACTGATTTGAACTGAACTGCTTGAAATGTAGTAAATGTGTTTCACCTCGTAACAAAAGCAATTTAACCATAAAAATGGCGTTTCTGGCTGACCAGGTTATACTTTTTATTTCACACAATTAACTAAGGTGAAATATCTGCATTACATCACAACTCAGAGAATTCGGGCAACGTTGTCTCCCATAAGTTGCCTGATTCGGAGCTCCATGGGAGTTCAGGTGGAATTTCTGACACATGGAATAAAAGAGAGAGAGAGAGTGTCAGTCAGAAGGGGTGGAGCCTGAGAGAAAGAGAGAGAAAGGAGGGGTCAATTAGAGGAGGCGGAGCCTGAGAGAAAGAGAATTCATCAGAAGGGCCGAAACCTCCAAGAGGGAGAGAGACAAAAAGTCACTGTCAGAAGGGGCGGAGCCTTTGAGAGAGAGAGAGAGAGCAAGAGAAAGGAGGGGTCAATTAGAAGGGGCAGAGCCTAACAGAGAGAGGGAGGAGTCAGTCAGAAGGGGTGGTGCCTGAGAGAAAGAGAGAGAAAGGAGGGGTCAATTAGAGAAGGCGGAGCCTGAGAGAAAGAGAATTCATCAGAAGGGCCGAAACCTCCGAGAGTGAGAGAGACAAAAGGGGCGGAGCCTTTGAGAGAGCGAGAGAGAGAGAGAGAGAGAGAGAAAGGAGGGGTCAATTAGAAGGGGCAGAGCCTAACAGAGAGAGGGAGGAGTCAGTCTGAAGGGGTGGTGCCTGAGAGAGACAGAGAGAGAGAGAGAAGGGGGTCAATTAGAAGGGGCAGAGCCTAACAGAGAGAGGGAGGAGTCAGTCAGAAGGGGTGGTGCCTGAGAGAGAGCCTCAGAGAAGAATTAGAAGGGCCAGAGCCTAACAGAGAGAGGGAGGAGTCAGTCAGAAGTGACAAAGCCTCAGAAAGAGGCGAGTGAAAGAGAGTGATTGAAGTCACCAACACCATTGCTCAAAAATGGTGGTGGGAACATTTCAAAATATTTTACAACAAAACAAAATAAGAAACAGTAAAGCATCATGGAATTCACCAAGGTAGAAACCCCCCAAATTAACCGCAAATTCACACGCAGGGGGCCAGTTAGGGGAAGTTTGAAACAAATGGAACTACAACAAAATGTCTAACAACTAGAGGGCGATGTTGTCAGTATTGCCATCAGTGACCAAGTTCAGACACTAGAGGGCAACATAGTCAGAATTATCATCAGTGACATGGAGCCTGGTGGGGTGGAGTGAAGTCATTTAGAAGGGGTGGAGTCTAAGAGAGAGTTGGAGGATTCAGTCAGAAGTGGCAAAGCCTTAGGGAGAGCCCAGTGAAAGAGAGAGACTGAAGTCATAAGAAGGGGCGGAGCCTCAAAGTGAGAAATATGCTGTCAGAAGAGGTAGAAGCTGAGAGAGAGAGAGAGAGAGAGAGAGAGAGAGAGATAGGTCATAAGAATGGATGGAATCCTAGAGAGAGAAAGAAGGGGCGGTGCTTAAGAGAGAGAGAGAGACAGAAAGGGAGTTTTAGAAGGGGTGGAGCCTGATAGAGAGTAGGAGGAGTCAGTCAGAAATGCCGAAGCCTCAGAAATTGCAAAGTGAAAGAGAGAAACTGAAGTCATCAGAACAGGTGGAATCCATGAGTGAGAAAGGTGTTGTCAGAAGGGGCGGGGCCACTAAGAGTGTGTGCGTGTATGTGAGTGAGAGGCAGAGGAACGATGAAGAGCATTAAGAGCAGAACATATGAGAGCCGCTCCTCTGTTTAAATTGAGGCTCCTGGCATGACGAGCGAGTGGCGTGAAGCGGAGCCAGTGGTGTGAATGTGCAGCCAGTGGACACAGCAGAGTACAGATAACTGCAGCAGCAGTGGAGGGAGGCCAAAGAAGGAGACAACCTCCATTAAACCTTGCAGGATCAATATAGAGTCTCATTCGTGTCTTATCAAGAGTGATGAGAAGATGAAGATCTGTGAACGTGTTATGATACAGGGTGAACACCAAAGGACGGGATCAACATGAACATCAACAGCAAGACAAAAAACTCAAATGAATATTCATGAATTTCCAATTTTTGCTCACTGGATGAAGTTTCTACATCGTATTGTAGACAAACAGTGGACGTGGTTCATAAAGGATGACGAGATCCCCCCATGAGTGGGATGTGCCAGTTCACAGGGCCTTTAAATTCCAACAGAAAATTAAAAAAAAACAACCAATGGGACGCTTCAAAGAGCTCAGCCTTCAAGCCCCAAGGAGGTCCGAGGACCTGAAAGGGGCAAGCAGCACCAGTCATAAAAACGTCACACACTGCAAAAAGAAAGGTCACTGAAAATTGGGAAGTGGGACCCTGACGACTAAGCGGAGTTTGCTATAAACATTTTAACAAGGCGCTAAAGTATTGTGGCCAACGTACCATTTATTTGCATGACAGCGCCATCAGCTGGGGGATACAGGAAGTCTCGCCCCACCCTTAATGCTCTTCTCTTGAGTTATTATTTTTATTTCTTATTTGGCCGATGCATTCATCCGTGTCGACTTACAACACTTGAGATACAACTGGGGACATTTCTATTGACTTCTTTACCATCTGAAGCACAGGCAGGTGACGTGTCTGCTTGGGGGTCACACGGTGCCAGCAGTGTGATTTGAACCCTTCACCTCTAAATGCTTACCCACTATGCCATACTGCCCTGTGTGAGGTGAGTTCATACTCATCTGTGCCATCTGCAGGCAGATAGGGGCAGTGCCCACCTGCCCTTAATGGCCGTCACTAGCTCTTGGGCCAGCAGATGGCACTTACACAAACAGCACAGCCCATTTTTTTCTCTTTAAATTGGACTGGAAAGCTCAAACCAGTAGATTAGAAAATCCCGGACCTTCCCAGCTGATCAAAATGACCAGCAAATGTTTGATTCCAAGCTTTCCCAAACTTGCTGTTCGAGTTGGATTTGTCTTTGAGTTCTTGCTGAACTTCAGTCACTTGTATCTAGTAGAGCTACATGAAAGGCACTATATACTTAAACCTGGGGTGACTTTACCCCTCTTTCCTTTTGACTTTCGGCTCCAGCAAAGTTTCTTTGATGTGTGCCAGCGATGCTTGTGAAAGAGCATCATGCATTAAGGCACTGCAAGGCGCTATATAGGATGGGGTGCATTAAAGGAGAGCCGTCATTATGAACACAAAGTTATCTCACTACTCTGGTAGTGACAGTAATAAGCTCAGGAATAAGGAACAGACCAGGACCTGGCAGCCACTGGCACTGCCCAGTGTGCCACCCTATGTCACTTGTACTAGAGAGAGCGAGAAGAACCACAAGTGTCAAAGGTTTGTCATTAAAATACTAAAGGAATCTGTTTAGAGACTAATCAGAAAGCGTTAAGAAACCTTATTCTATATAGCGCCTTGCACAAGCGGCATATCTTCCATGCTGTCCACCCATTATTCTAACCCAGATATTCAGAGCCTGCTGTGCCGACTCATGCGGGCCACCCGAGCGGCACTTCGACGCGGCGACTCTGCACAGCGCCGCCTAGCGGAGTAACAGGCAGGTCGGAAAGGTTCGGTGCAAACAGACGCTTTAGAAAAGGCGGAAAAACGGAACGACGTACGAAAGGGAGGCTGAAATTCATCCGATCGTCTGTTAAGGATCTGAAAACACGCAGCCTGCGGACATTAAAGTTCATTCAGGGTTTCGATTACACAAAGTTTGTTAATATCAAGAGTGACATTCAGATGATACAACAGCAGAAACATAAAACAAGGATACAGACGACTACAGAATGCCACAGGTAATCAATAAATCAACCAATCGATAAGTAAATACACAAGTGTATATTGTGCAGGAATAATACAATAAATAATCGTAATTCTTGTAAAATGATTCTTAATTAAAAACTCGAATATAGTGCCTTTAATATCGATGAAAAGCTGCCTTAGTAGCCCTCCTTAACTTTGAAAATCGAACTGAAACGCGTAACCGTTGTGTCGGTTTAACTGGAGTTTCTTTTCTTTCCTTTTAATTTCCATGACATTCTCCGTCCGGCGGCGAAGGTCCTTTCGTGTCATCACAGCACAGACGCGACACGGCACGACACTGAAATGGTCATTTCGAGAGGACTTACCTTCTGGTCACTGGCGGACGCTGACATGCAAGGTGGAGTAAAGTGACCCCTTTATGGGGTAGAAGAAGGCTCAGTGCGACAAAAAGAAGCAGCGAAGGGATGGAGAGCAGTGGGGACAAACGACAAGTGAGGCGACCTGCTCCGCTTCTGCTGGAGGTGTCCTATAGTCTGCATGAGTGAGCGCGCGGTCTGCGGCGTCCAGCCCTCCAGGGAGGCGACAGGCGACATTAGAGGGTGAGGGGGGTTGTTATTCTATGATGGGAGGAGCCCAAGGCGCCGGAGAACGAGCGTGCCGATGCCCATCCGTCCGTACCAGTCTTCTAAATCGGAAGCACTGAGTAAAACCAGGGTTAGGGGAACCTCCAGTCGCTACAAAGAAACAACCGAAAAAATAACCGTGGGTCTTTTTTGGGGTCTATCGGAAGTCTGCCTAGTTTGAAAATAAACCTGCACGAAACGTTCGCGTTTCATAACGAAAGCTTCTGTTTTAAAGACCCGACCCCGTGTTCAGATAAACCACCCGCTCCCGATCCCCTTTCATTTAAAGGACAGGCAGAGCCCACTGAGGGCAAGTCAGACTGGCACCCAACTGAACGAGATGCCAGACCAGAGGACCTACACAGAAAGAACATGCATGCCACACACAGAAGAAACGTCATCTGGACAGTGCCACTCCAAGCACATATGGAACTCCAGGGTGCCACATTGGAGGGGGTGGGTGGTCCCTTTCCCTTGAGTTTCCAAAATGGCAACCCTCTGTGTCCACATAACCGACAAGTTGTATCCAGAAATACCTGGAGTGCATTGACCATAACACGTATTCAGTATTACTAGACCCCGAGAACTGAAAACATGCCCACTGAGACCCCCGAGTTACCAAAACGGTGCCCCTTGATGTCCACAGATCTGACAAGTGGTAGTGGAAAGGTCGATAGCCCGCATTCAGAATTATTAGACTTCAAGGACCAAGAATTTGTCCCTTGGTGTTCATAGCACAGTGGGCGAGGTTGGGTGGGGGGCACCCTTGGTGTTTACCTCTGTCGTCTACTGGATTGACCGACTAGGCATATGGGCGAGAAGAACTCATTTAACAAATGGGCCTTCATTTTATCAGTCTTGTCATTTCACTGCCATTAATGTTCCAGATTAAGAAACTAGAACTG
Organism: Polypterus senegalus; assembly: GCF_016835505.1. NCBI lineage: Eukaryota > Metazoa > Chordata > Cladistia > Polypteriformes > Polypteridae > Polypterus > Polypterus senegalus. The sequence continues at coordinate 159,576,626 of NC_053166.1, read as the reverse complement.
ATAGAAGAGACAGAGGGATGTGAAAGGTGCTACACAGTAAGACTTCTCTCTGCTTTTTCCCCCATGAGCTCTTTTTTGGCATTGCCCAAACCCCCTAATTCTGTGTATCTCTCATATGCAGAATGAAATTAAACATTACGGCTCGGCCAGATCTACCAGCAGGGTGACCTGGGGACTCCCACCGTGGGCTTCAGGTGAGTCCGAGTTGTTGCTGTTATTTCTCATTCCACAGGCAAACAACTCCCGATGGCGAATTGAACGGACAGAAATATGCCAGGCTAACATTGTAGATCATTTCAAAAAACCTCTAATGACCCACTTTTTAAAATTTGGCTTTTTGGTGGCTACACTTCAGTTATACTCCGAATAGGCCACACGTGCGGTGAGCTGTCACAGTCTTCAGGAAGCCACAGTCCATCTTTAATCTCGGCTTTTCTCTGCCGTTTTTTCTGTGGTGGCATTTAATTCAAAAAATACCCCCCCGATCAAAGTCCTCTGCCGCAGCCTGTGATGCTCGAATGAAGACGGGGGTCCCAGCTGTCCACTGCGGCTAATCTCCTAAGACGAGGCTTGGAAACAACGAGGAGCGACTTAAGAACAGTCAGGTAGGAAGCTCAGTGTGGGCCGGGTGGTCTTTTGGCCTTGCACCCCTGCAGATTTTTTTTTACCTTCAGCTTATCTGGACTTTGTTTTTTTTTTTTTTTCTTTTGGAATCCTGCCGGCCATCTGACCGTATCATTGTATCCATGTGTGGAGGCTCAGAATACGATGTCATATACTAGCTGTGTAAGGTCATAGAAACTATTGAAGTCATTAGAAAAAATAATTAAAGGAACTACTCTCGGCGTCTCTCTCCTCAGAGGTTTCGTTTTGTCGATGTGCTCGCCTCGCTTGTGTATTAGTGGCTAAGCGGGTTTCTGTTTCCTCTGAGGTTTCATTTTATCGATGCGCTCACATCGCTTGTGCATTAGCGGCTAAGCGACGTTGTCTTTCTTCGGAGGTTTCATTTTTCCGACATACTCACCTCGCTTGTGTATCCTTGGATGTGGAGGCCTTACCCCGACTCCAGCTCTCACTTCCGGGCCGGCCAGACAGACAGACAGACAGACACACTTCCATGCGTAGATGTTTACATATAAGAAGAGGACTCTCTCAATCTACTATTGATATACAGTGGTGTGAAAAACTATTTGCCCCCTTCCTGATTTCTTCTTCTTTTGCATGTTTGTCACACAAAATGTTTCTGATCATCAAACACATTTAACCATTAGTCAAATATAACACAAGTAAACACAAAATGCAGTTTTTAAATGATGGTTTTTATTATTTAGGGAGAAAAAAAAATCCAAACCTACATGGCCCTGTGTGAAAAAGTAATTGCCCCCTGAACCTAATAACTGGTTGGGCCACCCTTAGCAGCAATAACTGCCATCAAGCGTTTGCGATAACTTGCAATGAGTCTTTTACGGCGCTCTGGAGGAATTTTGGCCCACTCATCTTTGCAGAATTGTTGTAATTCAGCTTTATTTGAGGGTTTTCTAGCATGAAGCGCCTTTTTAAGGTCATGCCATAGCATCTCAATTGGATTCAGGTCAGGACTTTGACTAGGCCACTCCAAAGTCTTCATTTTGTTTTTCTTCAGCCATTCAGAGGTGGATTTGCTGCTGTGTTTTGGGTCATTGTCCTGTTGCAGCACCCAAGATCGCTTCAGCTTGAGTTGACGAACAGATGGCGGACCTTCTCCTTCAGGATTTTTGGTAGACAGTAGAATTCATGGTTCCATCTATCACAGCAAGCCTTCCAGGTCCTGAAGCAGCAAAACAACCCCAGACCATCACACTACCACCACCATATTTTACTGTTGGTATGATGTTCTTTTCTGAAATGCTGTGTTCCTTTTACGCCAGATGTAACGGGACATTTGCCTTCCAAAAAGTTCAACTTTTGTCTCATCAGTCCACAAGGTATTTTCCCAAAAGTCTTGGCAATCATTGAGATGTTTCTTAGCAAAATTGAGACGAGCCCTAATGTTCTTTTTGCTTCACAGTGGTTTGCCTTGAAATCTGCCATGCAGGCCGTTTTGCCCAGTCTCTTTCTTATGGTGGAGTCGTGAACACTGACCTTAATTGAGGCAAGTGAGGCCTGCAGTTCTTTAGACGTTGTCCTGGGGTCTTTTGTGACCTCTCGGATGAGTCGTCTCTGCGCTCTTGGGGTAATTTTGGTCGGCCGGCCACTCCTGGGAAGGTTCACCACTGTTCCATGTTTTTGCCATTTGTGGATAATGGCTCTCACTGTGGTTCACTGGAGTCCCAAAGCTTTAGAAATGGCTTTATAAGCCTTACCAGACTGATAGATCTCAATTACTTCTGTTCTCATTTGTTCCTGAATTTCTTTGGATCTTGGCATGATGTCTAGCTTTTGAGGTGCTTTTGGTCTACTTCTCTGTGTCAGGCAGCTCCTATTGAAGTGATTTCTTGATTGAAACAGGTGTGGCAGTAATCAGGAAATTGAACTCAGGTGTGATACACCACAGGTAGGCGATTTTTGAACAAGGGGGCAATTACTTTTTCACACAGGGCCATGTAGGTTTGGATTTTTTTTCTCCCTAAATAATAAAACCATCATTTAAAAACTGCATTTTGTGTTTACTTGTGTTATATTTGACTAATGGTTAAATGTGTTTGATGATCAGAAACATTTTGTGTGACAAACATGCAAAAGAATAAGAAATCAGGAAGGGGGCAAATAGTTTTTCACACCACTGTATGCATTTTTACTTAAGCCCGTATGGATTTTTTTGTTATTTATTCATTACTATTCTTAACTTGTTTTTCTTCTCTTGTAACTTTTCCTTTGATCATCCTGTAAAGCTGCGTTTCTCAGGAAGTGAGTCGCTATTGTTTCCTTTGGATGTGTCAGTTGCCGCTCCAACAATCAAGCTTCATTCATTCATCAATAGTTGTAACCACAACCACCCCACTCTGACAAGTGCACTGAAATTCATCAGCGACTGCCTACACCCCACCCCACAATCATACGCAGTTTATCAGTTTAATCGGGGGGGCAGGGAGGATTTTGTTTGGGGGAGCCCTGACAGTTGCACACAGTTTGCCAGGAAAAGTATCACTAACGCACTTTTATTAGGAAAAGTGGGCCATAACACCAAAAAGTTTGAGAAACGCTGCTGTGAAGCACTTGGCTATCTTGTGCATGAAAATGTAAGGTAGAAAAAAAAGTTGCTGTTATTTCCAATCACACAGCCAAAAAACTCACACTGGCAACGTCCTGCCTGCTCATACAGACGTTTGATAGTCCACTAACTCGTACTGGGGATCCGTTTACCATCAGTAGCAGCAAATGGAGGTGAAAAAGACAAAAGACTTCAGCTGCGGACCACCAGAGCAGGGGTCACCAATTCCGGTCCTGGAGGACCACCGTGGCTTCAGGTTTTCATTCTAACCCTTTTTTTCAAAATGAGTGCCCTGTTTGTGCTGCTAATTAACTTCTTGTGAATTCATTTTAACTTGTTTTTTTAAGATTTGTTCCCATGGATTTCTTCATCATTCCTCTGAATTGCTTCATTTCTTTCCTTAAAATGGCACCCAAACAGAAATGAAATGTGAAGTGGGCAAGCCAACAGAAGACCACCTAAACTCAGGGCCTCAAATTCCAACCAATTTCACTCCAACCAGTTGCTTAATGAGGTGTCGATTCTTGTCATTAATTCATCCTGTGGCGTGGCGCTGCTCTCGTGGTGCAATAGCAGACACACATTTCCAAGATGATCAATTTTCTCTTTTCTAAGAGCACTGGTAAAATGTTCTGGGGACCTGAGCAGATGGACATTCCTGACACCTTCTTCTTTCTTTATTTTCAAAGAATTTCAAAGAAATTTTTCCAGTTGTTTTGGCTCATTTTATATCTCATTATTGATTGGCTGCTAATTAAGGACAAAGAAACAATTAAGGGGTCTGAGTTTTTTAAAAGCAAGTCAGTTAAAATGAGTTCAAAAGAAATTAAATAGCAGCAAAAACAGGACACTCGTTAAAAAAGGTTTTAGAATGAAAACCTGCAGCCACGGTGGTTCTCGAGGACCGGAGATGGGGACCCCAGCTCTGCAGCTCCACTCAGTTGAGGAGGGTGTCACTCCATATTGTATGCTGGCGATAGCCCCTCGTTACACTAAGGTTAAGATTACGGTTGGGGGAGGAGTTATCTGACTCAAGTCAATCAAACCAAGTGACAAAAACCTGCGATGTGATTGGCTGTCTGCAGCTGAACTCATCGCGCATGGAGACCAAAAGTGCACCCAATACTCCAGATGAGGCCTCACCAGCGTGTTATAAAGTGCAAACATAACCTCTGTGGACTTGAGCTCCTCACATCAGGGCGCTATATAACCAAACATCCTATCAGCTGTCTTGATCGCTTCTGTCCACCGTCAGGCAGATGAAAGTGACCAGTCCACTCTGACTCGTTGGTCCTTCTCATAAGCCATCCTTCCAAGTTTCAGACGTCCCCTCTGACTTTTTAACATCCTGTGTTAATACTTTACACATTTACTGGCCTTAGATTTGCGTGCTGTACGAGTCCCTCCATGACTGAGGGTGTTGTGCGTTGGACGTGTGGCATCCCGTCCAGGACAGGACAGTTTCCTGGTCTGAGTTTCCGGCCCTCTGCCTCTCAACAACGAGATTGGGGTTCAAGTCCCAGGTGCTCCCTGCCTGTTCCCCTCATGTCTACAAACTAGATGAGGTCAGGTGTATTGGCATTGCTAAACTGGCCCCTGGTGCTTGTGTGTGTGTGTTCACCCTGTGATGGACTGGCACCCCATCCAGGAATTGTTCCTGCCTTATGCCCAATAATTGTTGGGAAAGGCTCCAGCTGCCCCGTATAACAAAATAGATGGAGGACCCCTTGCTGCATGTCTTCATGTCCCCTGTTCATATTTTAAAATGTTGATAGCATTGTGGGCCTTCGCATTTAAACCCGTTTGGGGGTTTCAGTTTTAATGTGCGTTGAGGACGACACACAGATGAACAGCTGATAAAGACACGAGGATCAGTTTTCAGTAACAAAGCCTAGAACAAAAGACCCCGCCGAGAGCGCGTTTATTGTTCTGTAGTTGGTGCAGCTGCCTTATGTCAACTGAACTGCGTGGCTGCAAATAACAACAAGAATAAGAATAATAATAATGGAGTCGGGCTGGTAGAGGTGGGTATTGTTGGGTCACCCAGCTGCTCCAAACAAAGAAGGCAGCTTGAGTGGTGCCCATTAGATTAGTTGATCGTGGGGTGGCTGGCGGTCCTGAGGTGGACGAGGTTTGACCAAGATAGCAATGAGATTAACTAAGGAGGTGACCTTGAGAAGCACTCAGCCGAGTGGGACGCGACTCTGCAAATCTGAAGAGCGACTGTGGGCAAAGACCTTGTGACCTGACCATATGAGCACCAGTGAGAGCCTGGCCAGCGCCTTTGTCTTCTGTAGGGACAGCACGGTTTCCTGGTCACCCGCCCTTGGACTTCATCTCACAGTTGAGACACCTGGTTCACTATCACGATGGGAGTGAGGGCATCACAGGAAGGACTGGCGTCCTGGCCGGGTGAAATAAATCAAATTCAACAGACTCAACTCTAACATGCAGCACACCACTGGAAACAAACTACATGAAGAATTAGGGAAAGTTCCAGCACTGAGTCCAAGATGGGGACAGAGACCTGGCTGCAGCCCATGGAAGTGGGCGGAGCTAGATGTCCACAGACAGAGCTGAAGCAGGGGTCCTCAGTCACGCTCCTGGAGGGCCGCAGTGGCTACAGGTTTTTATTCCAGCTAGTGTCCCGATTAGAACTCAGTCCTTGCTGATAATGATAGTTGGTGCTTAACTCCATGTTCTCCCCGTGGCTGCATGGGTTTCCACCCACAGTCCAAAGACATGCAGGTTAAGTGCTTTGGTGATCCTAAATTGTCCCTAGTGTGTGCGCCCTGCCCAGGGTTTGTTCCTGCCTTGCACCCTATGCTGGCTGGTATTGGCTCCAGCAGACCCCCGTGACCCTGTATTAGGGTTAGGATATAACGGCTTGGATAATGGGCACCAGCCCACCGCAGGCCTTTATTCATCAAAGAACAAATTTGAGTTCCTTTGTAGAATCCTTTGTAGGTCCTCAATTACAGTCCTGGGGGTCCGCTATTGGCGCTTTTCCACTGCATAGTACGGCACAGCACGGTTCAGTACAGCTCACCTTGGTTCGGCTCAGTTTGGCTCGGTTTGCGTTTCGATACCGCTTTAGAGTGGGCGGGATTATTCATGTGTCGTTATAGTTGCGCCGACCTCCTGAAAAACTTTTTCATTCCGCGTCGCCCCATCCAGCTCTCACTGGATCCGCTCCTCGGCTACCAACAAGAGGAACGTCTGTACTTCCTCAATAGACCACGAAACAGCCATTTTTGGTTAAAACAAAATGGTGCGTCCGAACCTTCGCTGGCTGTGCTAAAAATCTAGCGGGTCTGTTGTGTCTCATGTCGCAAGTTCAGTGACGCAGTAATGACGATTTTCTCCGGCCAATCGGTGACCAGCAGAGTTTACACGTCACGTTTTGGTAACGGCTCGGCGCGCTTGGAACCTCGCATTACGTTTTCTTTGGGCTTAATTTGATCTCTCTTGCCTGTTACCATTCAGAACCCTTAGCTGTCTATTTTAGATTTTAGCAGCTGCAACAACGAGGAGCGACTTAAGAACAGTCAGGTAGGAAGCTCAGTGTGGGCCGGGTGGTCTTTTGGCCTTGCACCCCTGCAGATTTTTTTTTTACCTTCAGCTTATCTGGACTTTGTTTTTTTTTTTTCTTTTGTAATCCTGCCGGCCATCTGACCGTATCATTGTATCCATTTGTGGAGGCTCAGAATACGATGTCATATACTAGCTGTGTAAGGTCATAGAAACTATTGAAGTCATTAGAAAAAATAATTAAAGGAACTACTCTCGGCGTCTCTCTCCTCAGAGGTTTTGTTTTGTCGATGTGCTCGCCTCGCTTGTGTATTAGTGGCTAAGCGGGTTTCTGCTTCCTCTGACGTTTCATTTTATCGATGTGCTCACATCAATTGTGCATCCATCCATCCATCCATTCCGCTATATGCCAACTACAGGGTCACGGGGGTCTGCTGGACCCAATCCCAGCCAACACAGGGCGCAAGGCAGGAAACAAACCCCGGGCAGGGCGCCAGCCCACCGCAGGCCTTTATTCATCAAAGAACAAATTTGAGTTCCTTTGTAGATCAGAGGTCCTCAATTACAGTCCTGGGGGTCCGCTATGGCTTCAGGCCTCCACTTTAAACAATTTCTTAATTAGAATCCTTTTTTTTACTACTAAAGCATTACGTTTTCTTTGGGCTTAATTTGATCTCTCTTGCCTGTTACCATTCAGAACCCTTAGCTGTCTAGTTTAGATTTTAGCAGCTGCATTTGAGTTTTAATTGTCGCCCGTTTCCTTAATCAGACATTAGTCAATTAAGAGATGCAGAGAAGCAATAAACCAGCAGCTCTCCAGCGAACAGGCTTACCATGAGGTATCTGTGATAAAAAAAAAAAACGGCAACTGGCAGGAGCGTCAAGTTTAAATCTGTTCTGGGCCACCAAACACTTGGATAATGTTCTGACAGAAGGAAACTCTACAGTGCAATTAAAGTTGCTCTGGGATGAATGAAAGCATTAACAAGCTAAATACAGTAGTTCAATACCGAGTTTCATTATCAGCATGGACTGTCTTCTAATTGGGAAACTAGTTGGAATAAAAACCTGCAGCCACTGCGGCCCTCCGGCACTGTGATTGAAGACCCCTGATCTAAAGAATCACGGCTGGCCCGCGAGACTCGAGTCCGGGGTGCACGGCCATTTAGCGTATTAATAACATACAAATAAACTTGCCATATTCTATCTAACCTAAATTAACTACTTTTGATTATTACTTTAAACATGTGCTTTATATTTTTGTTAACGTATTACGATGAACGTTACAATCAATTAGAGACTTTCATGTCTCACAGCAGAACAGACTGTTCCTTTTTTGCAAGATAAAGCAATAAATACACAAATATCACGTAAGGCTGACCAAGGCATTGGAGGTACTGTAATTATACTTTAAATGTAAAACAAACCACTTACTCACTTTGGATGTTCTGTAATATGTGAAGAGCGGCACAATTTATTTTGCGTTTTTTGTTACGAATTGTATTTTTCAAATGGAGACGCACCATAACATGCATTTATTTATTTACTTAACGAGGATGGACTGTCTGTGGCATTTACTTACTCATTTAGACAGTATTTTCATGTTGTTTGGAAAGGTTTCGGGATCGGTGAAGTTGCATGGGGTGAATGGCCGTAAGAGGAGGGTCTCTGCCTATGAAACGGCTCTTAAATATTTGCTACATGTAAACATGCTGCGGAATGACCAATGAAAGGGCTTTGTGATGGTGCATCACCAACTCCTAGCCCCACCCGAAAGATCCAGCTACCTGCGTTACCAACACACAACCCCTTCCCAAACATCCAGCTGTGTGTGTGTCTTCATACTGCAGCCCCTCCACAAACGTCCAACCCCACCACACGTTACCAGTGCTCAGCACCACCCAAAACGTCCCGCTCTGTGCGTCACCAGCCTCCAGCTACTTGCATTATCAATGTCTAGTTCAACCCCAAACATCCAGCTACATGCATCATCAATGTCCAGCCCCGCCCTAAACATCCAGATCCTCCCCAAACACCAAGCTACCTGCATACCCAATGTCCAGCTCAACCCTAAAAATCCCAAACCCCCCGCATCACCAATGCCCTGCCTCAAACATCCTCCCCAAACACAGAAATACTTGCATAACCAACATCCATCTTCTGCCCAAACATCCAGCAACAAGCATCATCAATGTCCAGCCCCACCCTAAACCTCCTCCCCAAACACCAGGCTACTTGCATAACCAAAATCCAGCTACATCCATCATCAATGTCCAGCCCCGCCCTAAACATCCAGATCCTCCCCAAACACCAGGCTACTTGCATACCCAATGTCCAGCTCCACCCTAAATATCCCAAACTCCCCGTATCACCAATGCCCTGCCCTGCCTCAAACATCCTCCCCAAACACAGAAATACTTGCATAACCAACATCCATCTTCTGCCCAAACATCCAGCAACAAGCATCACCAATGTCCAGCCCCACCCTAAACCTCCTCCCAAAACACCAAGCTACTTGCATGCCCAAAGTCCAGCTCCACCCTAAACATTCCAAGCCCCACTCATCACCAATGCCCTGTCCCACCCCAAACATCCAGCATTACCCCGTTCCACAAGCTGCAGTGAGGTGTTTAAATCTCACTGACTCGCACATTGTTCAAAATATGCAAGACAAGTCCATGCAGACAGAGGGAGAGCGTTCAGATTCTCTACAGACAACCATGAGATTCGACGTGTGAGGTACCAGGGCTAATACTGTGCCCCTCAGTTTCACCAGGTTCCTCCCTTAAATTTGCAGCTCACATCGTCTCCCCCCAGATCCACACATTGCACTTCATTGCCTTTCGGTTGATACTTTTGTGTATTTAGAAGTACACTGCTCACAAAAATTAAAGGAACACTTTAAAGAAACACATTAGATACATCAGATCTCAATATGAAGTTGGATATCTATACAAATAACGACAGGGCAATGTCTTAGGAACAAAAGGATGCCAAGTCTTTTAATGGAAATAAAAGTTTTCTGCCTACAGAGGGCCCAATTTTGTAGACACCCTAAAATCAGAGTGAAATGAAGATGTGGCAGGCTAGTCCATTTTTTCAAAAACTTAATTTCTGCTACTCAAAATGCTTTTCAGTATCTTGTGTGGCCCCCACGAGCTTGTATGCGTGCTTGACAATGTCGGGGCATGCTCCTAATGAGACGACGGATGGTGTCTTGTGGCATTTCCTCCCAGATCTGTATGAGGGCATCCCTGAGCTGTTGTACAGTCTGAGGAGCAACCTGGCGGCGCCTAATGGACCGAAACATAATGTCCCACAGATGTTCTATTGGGTTTAAGTCAGGGGATCGTGAAGGCCATTCAATTGTTTCAATTCCTTCATCCTCCAGGTACTGCCTGCATACTCTTGCCACATGAGGCCGGGCATTGTCGTGCATTAGGAGGAAACCAGGACCTACTGCACCAGCATAGGGTCTGACAATGGGTCCAAGGATTTCATCCTGATACCTAATGGCAGTCAAGGTGTCTTTGTCTAGCTTGTAGAAGTCTGTGCGTCCCTCCATGGATATGCCTCCCCAGACCATCACTGACCCACCACCAAACTGGTCATGCGAATGATGTTACAGACAGCATAACATTCTCCATGGCTTCTGCAGACCCTTCAACGTCTGTCACATGTGCTCAGGGTGAACCTGCTCTCATCTGTGAAAAACACAGGGTGCCATTGGTGGACCTGACAATTCTGGTATTCTATGGTAAATGCTGATCGAGCTCCACTGCGCTGGGTTGTGAGCACAGGGCCCACTAGAGGACGTTGGGCCCTCAGACCACCCTCAAGAAGTCTGTTTCTGATTGTTTGGTCAGAGACATTCACACCAGTGGCCTGCTGGAGGTCATTTTGTAGAGCTCTGGAAATGCTCATCCTGTTTGTCCTTGTCCAAAGGAGCAGATACCAGTCCTGCTGATGGGTTAAGGACCTTCTATGGCCATCTCCAGCTCTCCTAGACTAACTGCCTGTCTCCTGGAATCTCCTCCATGCCCTTGAGACTGTGCAGGGAGACACAGCAAACCTTCTGGCAATGACACGTATTGATGTGCCATCCTGGAGAAGTTGGACTACCTGTGCAACCTCTGTAGGGTCCAGGTATCGCCTCATGCTACCAGTAGTGACACTGACTGTAGCCAAATGCAAAACTAGTAAAGAAACAGTCAGAAAAGATGAGGAGGGAAAAATGTCAGTGGCCTCCACCTGTTAAACCATTCATTCCTGTTTTGGGGGTCATCTCATTGTTGCCCCTCTAGTGCACCTGTTGTTAATTTCATTAACACCACAGCAGCTGAAACTGATTAACAACCCCCTCTGCTACTTAACTGACCAGATTAATATCCCATAAGTTTCATTGACTTGATGCTATACTCTGATTAAAAAGTGTTCCTTTAATTTTTGTGAGCAGTATATTTGGTCTTATTTACCCATAAATCATCCCCTCCTATTCAGCTGGCAGTTCCCTGTGTGGAGTCTGTATGTTCTGAGGATGTTCCGTCGGGTGGTCCTAGTGAGCGTGTTTGGGAATTATGAGTGTGTGCTGTGATGGCCTGATGTCACTCCTCAGGTTTGTATCCACAATGCAGGCAACAGGTTGATGGAGGTTTAAAAGTACTGGGGAATGCCCAGTAGCCCCCCCTTTTTTAACATTTATTTAGCCATGTCCACAGCAGGAAAGGGGATGTCTCCCCCCTCATTTTTTGTTTTTTGCACATCGCATTTCCTACCCTGAAAATTGCATGATATCTACTGTAACATTAAACCAGCTGGTCTAGTGTGCGCTGCTGCCCAGCACCCAGTAATTGGTGGCACAGGCTGCAGCTGCCCTGGGTAAGCGGGTCAGGGAGATGGAAGGATGGCATGGCTCCAAAGGGATTCAGCCCGAGACTCATCTGCTGCTAGCGGTCACAAAGTCTTCCAAACTGCACTTCGGATGTGCATCTTGTCCATCTGAATAATGATGTGCTCTCCGGTAACAATAAAAAGTTATTATAATAAAAACAATTGTACTTCTCAGCTTCCCCACCCATAAATCCCATTGTCACATTTGCTGGGCAGCATGCCGTTTCATTTTGCTGGGGCCTCTTCCCATGCACTCGGCTCTTTCGTTTTTGTTCAGATGCCCCATTCCTCATACACATTATGGCTTTGTTTTAGTGTCTTCTGCTTGGCACCCATGTTGGTCCTTGCCAGCTCTTTAAGTCATAAATGTGGGGACGAAGCCAAAAGGCTGACGGATAAGGATGAGGTATGCGACACGCTGGGCTGCTTAGCATCAAACTGCAGAATAAGTCGAAGTGAGATCTCTCTGCGCTGCCAGGGACGCGGCCGACCCGACGGGGTGGTCCCCTCATGCACTGGCTGAACGGCAGTGGGGGAGTAATGGGCAGACTTGTGTCCAACCTGACCAAGGGTGCACGAAGACGATCAAATTGGAAATTTGACAGATGTGAGGAGGGTGAACGGAATCGCAACACCGCAGAACAATCTTGCGTGACAGAGGGGTCTTACAAAAGCACTGAACACTAACAAAATAAAGTAACTACATGTGATTTGAGGCGGCTTTGCCGAGTCTTTTACAGAAAGCAGACGTACGGGGGGTTTAGCATATTTAGCAAGACGCCGCTAAAAACCTCGCCACTCAGTGAAACCACAAGAGGCTTTCAGGCACAAAGCTGAACAGAAGCCTCACTCAGTTCACACCATTAAATAAGTGAACGTCTGGAGAAAGCTCAATGAAGCCACGGCCAAAAAACGTACAAACTCCAGGTCAACACACATCCACTGAAGGAGGAAAGCATGGGGGAGTCGCAGAAAGGTGTACACAAGGGCTGACGCGTTTACAGATGGGACCCAACAAGCACGGCTCAGGTCGCAGGACTTCAGTGGTGGCAAATATTTCATCATTGATAATATTTCACAAAGGGGACATTAAACTTTGTTATGAAAGGCAAAAGTAGTACATTTTGGAAATAACGTTATCTTGCTAAAAAATAACCTCACATTTCAATTTGAATATACATTTATGCTGATAGAAAGGACAGAAAACGACATTCCCAGTAATAAAATGGAATTATCCAGTACGAGAAACAAGAAACGCATATACTGGCTGGCTGCTCCAGATTACAAGCCGGACTTCACAGAATGTCTTGATTTTAGACAAACACACTCTGCTTCAGTCCAGCGTGTCAGGGGATCAGCAAGTCTGGGGGACGACGAGCTCCTGCACTTTCCGCTTGGGTGTTTTTGGAGCCTTTTTTGCTGACGCGGTCACATTTGTGCCAGCTGGTGCTCCCCTTTTCGGCTTCCCCAATTCTGTTGTTGGCTTAGCCTCCTGTGTTGGAGTCTTTGGATTTTTTGTCTCCTTTAGGGAGGTCATCACTTCAGCCCGCCTGGGGGTTTTGGGGGAATTCAGTGCACTGTTAGAAGTCAGCCTCGCCTTTTTGGCCAGTGGAGTTTTTCCTTTGATTTTGGGATCACTTCTGGGCGACTTCTTAGCAGGTCCACGTGGAGTTTCTTGTTGTTCGGTTTCTTAATAAAAGAAAGAAGGCAAAAAAAAAAAAAAATCAATGGTGAGGGATCTTTACAGTAATGCATGTTTTGTCTTCTGTAATCAAGCATCCAGGGTACAACCAACTGCAGAAGTTAAGGAATGAAATTAGGAGCTAGACTCCTGCGATGGACTGACAACTTCTCTTGAGCCGCTTTCTGTGTTCTTATGTTCAAAGCTTACAGGACTGTGATTAGGTCTGAACCCCAAGCAAAAACTGTGAACAAGTGGTGTT